>NC_135177.1:6740559-6948059 GCF_041146795.1 Maylandia zebra | reverse complement strand
AACATATGAACATTACCTGATGCTGCTGAAGTGAAGCAGAGCAAAGTTATAGAGGTTTTATTGGAGACACAGATAAGTGTTTTGCAATTTGGCATAATTTAAACATTTCTTTGGTATTGAACAGCAGAAATGAGGCTTTCTGATCAGAAGTCATTTAAAAAAAAAAAACAACAGAGGCCCACAGTTCTGTAAACAACGGTAGACTGGTGGGTAAGCATGTTTTTTGAGATGGGAAACTGTTCTTACAGAGAGAGAAAGAGTTGTGTAGGAAGTGTAATTTTATCATGGTGGAAGCAAAATAGCAAAAGTAAAAGCAAATTCATACGATGTTTATGTGAATTGAAATGTAAGGCATAGTTTGGATCTTCTTTTCAGAATCAGAATCAGAAAGACATTATTTATCCCCAAGGGGTAATTAAGATACAACAGAGCAGCATCTGGTTCAGTCGGATAGTGACAAAACCTGCAGCTTCAGAATCTGTGAGCTGTTGGCTTTCAGCCCTGACAGAGTGTCCGACATCTCACAGATTCTGATGCATCGGGTCCACGCTTTGTGTTTACATCTTTGTGTGGAATTCGTTCACCTGCTCTCATTTACTGTTTTAGCTGTTTCGTAAGGTTTAACCTGAGATTCTGTCGTTTCTGGCAAAATACATTTCTATTTAAAAATTGATTGAGGATTTAATGAAGCAGTATTGCTTCATTTAAGCTAAAATTTATTTTAATTGGAAAATCAGTCATTGAAACCCACCCCTAGTCATTATCTTGCTGTAGGATAAACCCCTGACCAACTAGGTGCATACCAGAGGGTATTGCATGGTGCTGCAGAATGCTGTGGTCGTCGTTTTGGTTCAGGGTGCCTCTCATTCTGTACAAGTCACCTGGATCCAGCAAAACAGCCCCAGACCATCACACTTCCTCCTTTATGTTTGGCAGTTGACACTGTGGAACCATCCTTTTGCCTACTCAGAGGCATACAAAGATACTGCTTTATTTAGCAGTGGCTTTCTTGCTGCAACTCGTCCTTTCAAACCTGCAGCTCAGTCTTCCCTCCAGAGTTGAAACTGAGACTTGCTTGCGACGACCACTATTCTGTACCTGTAGCTCAGGTGGTATAGCGGGTCATCTACTCACTGGAAGGTTGGTGGTTCAATCCCAGTCTGCTCTAGTCTGCATGCTAAATATCCTTGGGCAAGATACTAACCCCATGTTGCCCTCTGATACATCCATCGGAGAGTGAATGTTAGATAGAAGCACTAAAAAAACCTTAGATAAAGTGCTTGTGTGAATGGGTATGATTGGGTGAATGCATGAGTGGTATAAAGCGCTTTGAGTGCTCAGTGAGAGTAGAAAAGCGCTATATAAGAAGCAGTCCTTTTATTACTATTAAGCTGTGCTTGAAGCAGTTGTTTTGTGTGCCGCCTACCGTACAGGCAGTTAACTCTCAGAAACTTGTCCTCAGATTCAGTTGTGGTTTTGGGTCTGCCAGACCACTTCCTGTCAGAGTTGCTCCAGTGTCTGAAGGTTGGTGGCTCTTTTGATGGTGAAGGAAACTGCACTCACTGACACCTTGACTTTCTTTGCAATTTCTCTGTAGCAAAGACCTACCTCTTTAAGGTCTCTCCTCCATTGTTAATTGCCTTTTTCTCACCATTTTTGTAGCAACACACTACTTTCTGCAATACAATACTGTTCAACTCATGCTCACGAGGGTACGGTACCACAGTGTGTTCCAACACTGCTTTTATGCAGACAGAGGGGGTTGTAAGTAATGCAGAAAAGTTGGAACAGATGTAGGAATTAGTAGCACCAGTTTTTAAAGCTTGATCAACCTCCATTGCTGCAGAACAGCTTTAAGTTGTTAGCACATTTTGTGTTCCCTGAAAAAGGCCTTTATGTATAATTCTGAAATGTACATTATTTTTCAGTTTTGGGTACATTTTCTTTTTTTCTTTTTTTTTTTTACTTCTGGAAGTTCACCACTTACCTTTGTTCCATTTCAAGCTATTCATTGGACTTAAACGACTTAAATTGCAATAAATAACTGGAAAAATTGGGGTGTTCTAAATCCTTTGGTTGGTAGTGTATTTTATATAGAAGATATTTGTAAGTGGCAAGAAATCACATATATGGAATTCAAAGTGTGTTCTGTTACTTACATGAATGTTAACAATTTAAAAATCCAAGTGATCACCAAGTAATGCTCACTCTTATTTTCAATATCAACCATGAATCTGTTGAAATGTTGTTTTTATGGAAAAAAGTGCAAAAGGACCCTCATGGAAGAAACAGCATCAATTTGCAAGTCCTGATCTACAGATTTTAAAAGTTTCAAAGCTCTGCTCCTTAAATTAAACAGAATCCTGCTACATAAATTAGAGCGCTCCCTCATGAGCAGATGCCATGTCAACACTCTCCGTCTTTCCCCAGCATTGAAAAAGTCATGCTTGGAGTCATGGTGAATTCTCATTGCTTGTGACATCTCTGTGATTTAAATGGAAGAGCTGTGTACCTCTGAAGTTTACCAGCATCAAATATAAAACAAAACAAAATCTCCTCATTGCAGCGAGGCCACGTCGCTATTAAATATTTCAAAAACCTTCTCCCCCTTTTCCTCTTGCCGGCAATCAGGAAACAATCTTTCCTTGTCTCTCCCCAGTATCTTCAGGGACTCTGGGTACGGACTGTGAGGGAAGACGTCTGAATGCGAGATGACTGCTCCAGATCCGATGGCGGATGGGTGTGCCGGTGGAGGGCGGTTTAATTGGAGATGTGGCTGGCTTCTCCAGCGGTGGGAGAAGAGGAATATGAGGGGGGGGGGAGGCTCCCAGTGGCTCAGCGCATCGCATAACCGGTGACCTAGAAAAGGAACACTGATCACTCCCTGGAGCTGATGGCTGAAGAGCCTCACTCTTAATGAACGCACTCGGCCGAGCTCTGCTGTGGATCATAGAAACTATAGCTATTGTGGGTATTATGCATGACAAACAGGAGCAACGAATATGACCCTGAAAGAACAGAAAAGGAATGGATGCATGAGTCTGTGAGCCAAAGATCAATTCCTAGATGGAAAACTTCATGCCACTGTGGTGTCATCAATTATACTCAACACACAACACTCAAGGGACAAATAAAATGTAGCTTCTGAAAACATAGCTTCAGATCATACCTGGACTCTTTCCTCTCTGTAATGATTATAACAGAACCACAGTTAATGGCTTCAAGTCAGTGAGACACTTGCACTATTAAATCTATAAGCCTATCTTGATGCTATCATTATCACAGTAATTTAAATGACATTAATGGCATGGAAGATATATGAACAGCGCCATTTCTGATTTGAAATAATGCATTTGCCTAATCACAAGGGGGGAATTGCAAAATTAGAAAATTAAGTTTTATATTTTGGAGTTTATAAATGTTGTCTTTGCTTTTATTGTATTGTTTTTTTATTGTTTTCATGGGAAGAATCATAAATTGTTAGAAATACATTAAAAAATATCTGGATCCTTTTAGTACACAGCCATGTAGTACAGTGTAGTGGAACTTTGTTCTGGTGAAACAAGAAAATCCAAACGTCTGTTGCTCCAAACCCGACAGTAGTTCAGCATTAATGGTGCCTGCACAGATGTTTATCTGTGTCATGTGCAATATCATTGTTCATTTTTATTTTTGTCCCTCACATAGATAATTTTCTAAATCTTTTAGTAATCTAATGTACTGTAGATGATTACATCTACAAATTCTTCTTTGATAAATTTCAACTTTTAGCAATTTTATTATCAGATCATTAAATTGTTTACAAAGCTTTACTTTTCAGATGCTCTTTTTATAACGAGCAGTGTCACTGAATATGCTAATTAGTTGTGAGATATTCAACTAGGTGATTTGTTTGTGCATTGTGTGAGCTTCTTAAATGAAATACTTTAATTGAAAAATAGACTTGATATGGGGTTTTTTTTTTTACTATTTTAATAAAACACGGGCCTTAAATGATTTGCAAATGAGTGCATTCTGTTTTTATTCATAGTTATATTGTGTCCCAACATTAATGGAAACTGGCTTGTATTTCAGCGTCCTGCAGCTCTTACTTTTATTAGTAGTAGTATTACAGTGGCCAGAACTGTTTCTACAATCGTACAATTTAAAAATATTCATTTCTGCTTCAGCAATAGTTTTCTGACTAATTAATTTACACTTGCACTGCTCCCAGCCACAGAATCCATGTGAAGCATTAATACTCTTGGCTGCATCCAGGATTTGCTTAATCCATAGCTTTGCATCTTTTTTCTTCCCTGCATTTTGTGTATATAGGACTCAGAATTCAGCAGGATATTCTCTGTCTCATAACAGGTCAGGTCAAGGTGGGGCTGTATCGCTTTATTCTCCTGCTGCAGACATGATTACAGCCTGATCGGTGTGCGTGTTTGAATGCAAAAACTGCCTGAAACTGTCAGCACAGACCACTGCATCCAGCCGTGTTAGTTTACATTACCAGCCACATGAGGAGGTTTCTCAGTCCTGCCAGTTTCCACCATGCCACTGGGATCCAGTAACAGCATGGGCTAATCCGAACCTGCACAGCGTCTGTCATTTCCATGCAACCTACGAGACACAATTTGCTGTAAAAATGCTACATTTGAAGCACTTGTTCCCCACTGAGAAGCGATACTGAGGCAACAGTAGTTCCTGTGCAACACTTCCCCTGACCTTCCCACATTCTGTGCTCTTTAATGAGGCGACTCAGACAGAGAAAGAGTGAACCATCTATTAGTGCTGGGGGCGAGGACTCCTGCATTTCCTCCATCAATTAGTACAGCAGCCGAACCAGAGGAGCGCTGCTGATTGCTGGAGGAGCTGCAGCCAAACCAGCCAGTTGTTCAGTCAGTCGATACAGCAGTTCGGTAACTGGATGACTTTGGAAATTAAGCAAAACTCAGCTCTCTCACTTCCCTCATCAAGGCACTTAGAGTCATTAAGTATTCAACTGGTCATCGGCAGAACGGCCAATGACCAGCCTGGCTTGGTAACCACTTAGCAGCAAGTCCTCTGATGCAGCGTGCAACAAACACAGTTTTTAACAGCCTTCTCTGCATGCTCTGACTGTTTCCACAGACAGTGTGACAGCTGTGAAGTACAAGCGTGAATCAAACAGGCCCAGGATAATTCAGTCTTTTATATATTGTGTTATATATGTATTTTATCTTACTCACAGTGCTATTCTTCTTTTTACTTTTGTATAATGTGATGCATTCTAAATTAAACTGTTCAACAGTAAATACAGGTAGAAATACAATAATTACTCTATGCACTCATAATATTTTGGAGGTTGAAATATTAGTTTAACAAAACCAGCTGTGATTTGCTCTACCTTAGCAGGTACGGCACTACTGCAGTAAAATCTAGTGTGGACACAGAGAAAAAGTATAGGCTCATTTATATTATTATTAGTAGTAGTATTTTTTTAAATTGTATTTTTCATTTGCAAAATTTAAAATAATGTATATTTTACACATAGCATAGAGTTTTTACTTTAAACGTTGCTCTCATCTTTTGCTTTCACACTGATTAATTACTAGAGATTTTCAGGCTTTCCAAGATTACGGCAATTAGAGCAGAAATAAATCATAAACATATTTGACCATAGGGTCACTACAAACTGTAAACTAAAAACAATCGTCCTTATGGCAAACATGAAAATATACCTAGTGATGCGAGCCTAATATCAGTGATAGCAGAATGTTGTGTATGAATCTAACTGTGCTTAAGAGGCTCAAATGTTACTACACTGCATCGTCTTTTCCCTTTCAAAGAAAAGCTCTCCCCATCCTTTCATTTGTCTCCCCGCTGACGTGCATCACAGCCTTCACATTAATCACCAGTCTGTCGCTCCTTTCTCTCCTCCTCCTGGTCTCAATTTATTCACATTCCTCTCTTTCCCCTTCCTTTACCGTGAATCACGCCTAATTAGGCGCTCTCTAGATCTGATTTTCATAAAAGGCTCGGGGGAAGGAGGAAGGGGGGGGTTTGGTTATGACAATTATTTTTTCATAGGGCTATATGGAACGGGGACAAAGGATAAATGGTTATTAGTATTCCACACCTTAAAGAAAATCACCAAAAAAATTCCACTTTGATTCTGGAATTACAAAGAGACGCTGCTTTTGTTGAATACGCGGACAGTGGCAGAGTGTGGCCGCATTATCGCATGGTTGATTGTGCCACTTGGGAAAATTGAACATCAGATTTGATAAGGAAATTAGTATGAAATACCTTCTGTTATCCTATTCTGGGAAAAATTACGAAAGGCAGTTTTAACAATATAAAACTTGCCAAATCTGCTTAAATACACTACAGAGAGCGATGTATATTTACAGGTTGTTTTTCCATGTAGAACTGATTGAGTCTGCATCTGGCTCGCTTCTGTGCTGGTCTTTTGCAGCAGTATGCTGCTTTTGTTCCAATTAGTGGCTACCATGGTTGCAAGTGCAGCACTCTTGAGCGAGTCCTTTTTTATATTTTGAAAAAGAGAAAAAAAAAAAAGCAAAACAGGCAAACAAACTGACATAGAAAGGAGACGTAAACAGAATGTGGCTTGGTTTTAGAAAAAACGAGAACTCGTTAACTGAAAAAAGTTAACTGAATAAACAGCAGATGCTCCAAACACGTAGAGACATGGTCCATCTTTTAAGTACTGAATAAATGAGGTTTTACATTATTCAGAATGTACGGGCCCATCGCCCCATGGATAGTGGCAGCACCTAACAGCCTCAGGGTGGATGCAGGGGGTGAGAAAACACTGGTTTAGGTGGGGAAGATCCCGTCATTTCCCCAGTTCTTTTAACAACACATACGCGCGCATACATTCATGTACGCTGATGATGTCTTGTGCCATATTGAGTGGCCTCTATTGTTTACGTCTCCCTGGACGGGGTCTCCAGATGGCAGGGTGCCTATTACTGCGGCCCCTACTGTGAGGGCCCCATTGCGTATGTGTGCGTTGTTCTCTGTGAATGTGTACAGATGCAAATACACAGAGGGAGAGAGAGTAAGATGTTCCTCTTTGTATTTGTCTGTATTTCTGCAGGGCAGGCCATGTGTGTGTGCTCGTGTTTGAGGATGGGGTTAGGGCTAACCAGAGGCAACATGAACTGAGGCACCAGTGTGACATTCCTTCAAAGCCATCATCAGAGCTTTCTCCTTACAAATGAGACTGCAGCGCGCGCCCCTCCGGGGGATTCGCTCGGCCTCGGTCATTAGGCCTCAGCCAAATGGCCCTGAGGAGATGCTGGCTGGATCTATAGCATGAAACACATACAACACTTTCACAGCCGTATGGCAGGCCCAGCTCATGAATATCATTACATAGTAATGACTACCCTGGGATAAGGCCTACCATAACACAATATGTTTTGTTGTGCAGTTGGGTGCTTTCAGCGCTGATTGTTTGGACAGTGGATTAAAGTCTCCATATTTAAAAATTCCTCTCCTCTCCTTTCCAGACAAATCTGCAAAGTTACAGTTATAAAGCAGATTTGGGGGGACCTATTGTGCTTTTATGTTCTGTCATATGTCCGCTGGTGCAGTGGTTGATGCTTACTATTAAACGTGGACAAAGTTTTAAATAATTGAGGTCAGATTAAGCGAGAGTAATTCCTGTGAACTAAAGACTCGTGCATCTTAGACTTAACAGCTCTGGCTATGAGCATCACCCAAAAATTCTCTTCATGAAGGGCAGCCAATCAGGCAAGCATTAACATAACGGAAAGAAAAAGGAGCTACAGTAGTTTTTTTGTTTGTTTTTCAGAAAGCGAACAGAACTCAAAGGCTGCACCAAGGCCAGTTTAAAATAAAAAGAATTTGTTAAAATAAAGGATTTTTCTAAACCTCAAATCGTGCAAATATGGAGCTGGAAGTGAGCGCAATAGCACATGTTTGTAATGAAAATAGTTTTGTGCAGAACCTTGAAACATGGAGGAAAGAAGAGAAAAGAATAGGAAAAAGGAAAATTATGGAGGAAAAGCAAAGAGAAATATATTTTTTTCATTTCTATCAGCTCTAACTGATGCCTGCGTTCCACCCCTGTCCTTTACCACCAATGGATCCTGTGGATCAACATCACAACACATTGATCAGTAGAGGAAGGGTCACGTCGATACTGCAATCAATCCCCATAGGTCACTGAGGTCAGGTGCAAACAGAGTACATATAACATCGTTAAAATGACTGCAGCAGTGATAACTTATTACTAAAATCAAGCAGTAATGGAACACCAAGTGCTTTAATTATTAGAAAAGACAGGTTTAAAAAAAATACACAAAAATTATGGTTGTATATTTGACCTGGAAGTTTCTTTAAGTCTTTTCTTGTATCATGCACAATGAGGTGGGATTTTTCCTAAATATATATTTTCTTGTATTTGTATGTTATTTAAAACCCTTTTCTTTTTCATTTTAAAAAGATGTCTTCCCCATCAAAAATAAAGAGAAATTTGATGTGTTCAAGCCTAACAGATAGTATTTCTTGCAGCAATACGCGAGCAGTAGGACGTCTAATGTTTCTGCTACAAAAATATTTTTAAATAGGGATCCTAAATCCCTTCCTTGACTTCAAAGTGTAATCTGCTGTCTGCTAAAGACATGTAGGTGCACACAATAATGACAGAAACTAAAAACAAATGCATATATACAGCATTTTCTGCACATCAGTGTGACATATCTGAACTGTTGAGCCAATTCATTACCTGCAGGATAGCTGACAGGGCATGCTGTGATCCTGCCTTTGTACAGCACAGAGGCATGCTGACATTTCAACATAATGGTGCCAATAATACATACATCTGTTCACGGTTTCTGGACCAGCAGTTAGGATTGATATCATGATATGTACCTCAAGCTGCTGCAGCTGATGGGAAGCATCTGACTTTCAACATGTGGATGAACACAAAAATGAAAGTACAAATTGCTGGATTTATGTTTCCGTTGGCCTTTTTACTAATGGATGTAAGTTCATCAGTACAATAATATTGGCATAAGTTATGTTTAGTGAGGTTATTGCAACTTTAATGAAGTTTATTATAACTCGTAGTAATTTGCTTCCTTCCTTCGCCATTGTCATCATCATTCTTTTCACAGCACTGCTCTTCCTCTCGTTCCCCTTTTCAGCCAGTAATAAATTATTTACACAGAGTATAGATCTACAAGCTCTCAGTGCGTTGCAGTTGCTTAGCTGCATCGCCCAGAGGCGGAGGAAGAGGATGGGGGTGAGACGGGTGGCCGGGCATTTTACGAAAGAGCAAGCAAGCGAGGCGAAAACGCAGTGCTCTCCAAAGGTCATCACCACCCACCGGGTCTCCTGTGATATTTTCATTATTGAGGTGAGAGGGAACAAAAACGGAAGAAAAAAAAACCCCGCTCTGCTGCACTCAGCTCTTTGTGTACGTGCACCACCTTCAGGCCTGCTTCAGTAATCCCCCGTGGTAATATTATGTGGTAGTGTCACGCATGATGGAGGGGAAAGGAAGTGGGAAGGTTTTCCATGTGTGCAGACGTGCACTGGTTAAAGAAAACGTGAGGAAAGGAGACAGTAACAAAGGAGAAGTCTGAGAAGAATGAGAATCAGAGTGAGGAAAGCTACCAAATGAAAGCAGAAGAAATGACAGAGAGTAATACAAAATAAAGGAGAATTCAGATGAAGGTAGGGGGATAAAGGAAGATGAAGAGAGATAGAAAAGACAATGAGGAGAAATGAGAGACTTTATTACAGAGATGTGTCTCCTGATAGAGACGGGAATCAGATAGGCGCTGATTGTTTTTCCTTAGATACACTGTAATCTCACTGATCTCCAAACAGTGCTGTAATTGGAATCTTCTGAGATGATCAGAAAAAAAGTCCTATTAACTGCTTTCTTTTTTCTCCAAACACAGGGCCGAGAAAAAGATAACCTAAAAGATAGTGAAAGGTTTGGATTCTTGCAAGGATATATGAGGAAAAAATGTGATTATTTTGGAATGATTAGATAGAGTCCAACATTCTGTTGCTAATAAGCCTTTATTGAGTCATGGTCAGACTTCCTCATGTAGGCCCAACACCCACAAGTGGAGCCGTTGGGGATGCAGCCAGGAGCAGAGATCTGGGACCGATCCCCAGCTACCGAGACTAACGACTGGGACATGGTGGGCAAGAAACCTGAGTTAGACTTTTGGACTGCCTTGAAGAGATTCTGGCAAAATGTCAGGCAACTCAGGAGGGGGAAGAGGTGCTCTACCTGCACTGTGTATAGTGTGGGTGGAGTGCTGATGTCTTCGGACGAGGATATTTTTGGAAGAAATACTTGTGGAAGGAATACTTCAAAGACCTCCTTAATCCCACTGACACTTCTTCCGTAGAGGGGTCTGGGAAAGAGTGGTTATGACTCGTCCATCAGCGGGGTGAGGTCACTGAAGCAGTTAAACAACTCCTTGGTGCAGGGCCACTGGGGTGGATGAGGTTTGCCTTGAGTTAGTGAAGACTCTGGATGTTGTATGTCTTGGCTGACACACCTCTACAATGTTGCTAGAGGTCAGGGGCAGTACCTCTGGATTGGTGGTGGTTCCCATCTTCCAGAAGGGGCACCAGAGGGTCTGCTCCAACTATAGGGGCATCACACTCCTCAGCTTTCCTGCAAAAGTCTGGCTGTGTCCTTCAGGTTTTTCTATGGGAGGTGCAGGTATCATGCTGTGATGTTCTCCTTTATAGTGGACAGAAATATTTGCAGGTGTTTGTGTGGCATCTTACTGAATGCAGAACAGCTTATTGTTATGTAAATAGTTATGAAGTTATGAAATATGATTCACTAAACATGTTTGTGGTTGTTACAGTAAAAAATATAACTTTTTCTACTCGAATTTTATGTTTTTTGTCTGATTTTAGATCAATTGTGTTAATACAGTGTGTCAAAATGAAAACATAACTGTAAACTCAGACGCGTGAGATTGTGCTGAAAAGGATGATACCAAACAAGGCAAAGTAAATAGTTTTTAAAGGTGAAATGTACAGGGAAAATCAAAAGTAGTTAAAATGGCCAATTATACCCTGGACCCTAGAAGGTTAAACATTTTTTTAAAAGTAACGCAATAGTTACTTTTCAAGTAATTAACTACTTTTAGAATCTTGTAACTCAGTTACTTTTTTTTGAGGAAGTAACTAGTAACTATAATTAATTACTTTTTCAAAATAACTTGCCCAAAAATGGCTGTGCCCTACAACTTACTCTGTGACAGCTAGCCTATTCTAGGTGTCACAGGGGGATCCAGACCCCACCATAACCCTGACATGAATGGATGGATGTAAGGAAAACACTAAAGACAGTTATCCATGTTCTCTGGACTTTCCAGTTAATTCATCTCAAGACCAGAAACTGCAAAGCTCAGAGAAACTCCAAAAACCCAATAGCTCTATCTCAGCCTCTACAGGCCTCAGTTAGCATGTTAAAATTCATACAAGGATAATTAGAAAAAGGCGAAACAGCTAGGCACACCAGGGGAAACCCTCTTCTCATTAAAATACAAAAAAAAAAGAAAAAAAGAAGCATGCCAGCATAGCTTGGGTGTGCTTTAGGTTTTGTTGTCTGCTGACTAGGGATGGGTATCGTTTAGGTTTTATCCAATACCAGTATCAAACCGGTACTTTTGAAACTGTGCCGGTGCTTAAACGGTGCTCGAACCGGTGCTTAAAGAATGGAGAACACACACTTTGTCCAAAAACCTCTCATGTTTAGCTGTTTTTGTGTAAAAAGATAACAATGTTAGCCTTTTCTGCAGCTATAGGGGGTTTATGGTATCACTCTTGGCTGGAAGCAGTGCTTAAACAATGGAAAAAACACTAACTTTGTACAAAAACCTCTCATGTTTAGCTGTTTCCCACTTTTTCTTTGGTCATTCGCCTTTTTTGGCCAGGGTGAAGGGAATATCTGCCATCAAACAAGAAGACAGCCGCATGTAACTACGACCGTGTTTGCTAGTTCACCTTACATGCATTAATTTAATAACGTGGTTAGCCTACTCAACGTGAATTACAGACGAACAACATTAAGCTACTCACACAGAGAAGAACGGCTGCTGCTGCCATCATCATCCGTCATCATTTCTGCTACACTGGCAGGGCTGCGGGCCAGCACTCTAATCTTCGGGTTCTTGGGGGATGTTGCTAACTCCGGGTCCAATAACAGGCAACCCACCCGCAGTAGATGTACCGGTGTGAGGTCTTGCTTCAAGCTATCGAATACGGCGCATTTCTCGGCTTTTAACAAAATGCTATACGTCACCAGGTTCGTTGTCAGATTCGAGGTGTTGCCTCCTTTGCACAGTTTCAGCTTGAAGCACTCGTTGCAGGCTGCTGAGTTTGCATCTTTTGCTGTGAAGTACAGCCAGACTTTTGGCCGCTTCGCCTTGGGCATTTTTAATCTGTAGCTCTGCTCTAAAAGAACGTACTACCTGGGCCCGCCTACGACGCTTGCAAAGGTAAAATGATTGGCTAGAATCCAAAGTGTATGACATCTCAGGGGAAAAAAAGCACCGAAATAAAGCACCGAAATGTACGCTGCTTTTCGGTCTGGTTACTACCCGTTTATGTCAGAACCGGTGCCGGTACCCATCCCTACTGCTGACCTTTTATGTAGAAATGTATGGAAAGTCATAGGTAATTCAATCCTCCCATTCAATCCTGATTCTATTAGGGTGATATTTTGTTTTCATAGATCATGCTAACTTTGTACAATATGCTTCCACTGCATTCACAGAACAAATTATTTTACATTAACAGATTCAATCGGGCCAACTAGAAAAAGCAAACTACAATGTTTTACATACATTTTAAATGTTCGTTTTCAAGTCAGATATAGAATATGAAATATGGATATTGTTATCACCTTGTTTTTCAGAACCTCCTATGATTTTTTTTTATGTTTTCTGGGAATCCAATCTATACGGTTAACCTCTTTGTGAAAAGGTTCCTAGCATGAACGATAAGAACTACAGCTTTTAGCTCGACACATAACATATTTTATGTGTCTAAATTCTGAAGCTAGTGATGGAAATATATTGTGTGTTACTTAACAAATCGTGGACCTCTTTTTATTCTAACTGAAGAGGAGCTCAGACAGCCTGTCTTAACAGATAAATCATATTCATAGTTGAGAGATGGGTGAAAAGCATTAGACCAGTCAAAAACCCTGAAAACGTTCAATTTAGTCACAGCTGAATTTACAACAAGTCATGATCATTCTGTACATTCCATCTTTTCCATAATGTCACATTTATGGTAAGAAAACAATGCTGATATAGTGCAGGTATCACTGATGATACATTCATTAGTTTATTTGAGGAGATACAAGAAATGGGTTTAATTTTTCCTAGTGATCAGTTATCACATGTCAGTTTCCCAAGATATATTTGTATGAACAACACACACACACACACACACTTATAAAGAAACACAGCAAAACAAACATCTGTCCAAAAGAAATATTTCCATACACACCCAAATAGATTCATTTTTAATTAGGACAAGATACTGCACTTTGAACATTTCTCATATAACCCTAAAGCAATTACTGTCACTGAAGGTGTGTGAAATTGGTGTAAAAACGCTAAAGCTGACTGCTAATTAATTCTTCCTTTGAAATGGCATTAAAACTCCCTTGAAAATATAAATCCCTTATTGCCATAGTAAACTCTTACAGGGACGGTGAAGAGGATATAAACCGGGCCAAGCATAACAACTTTTCTGTAACAGGTTCATTGGAAAGCTTTCATCCGTTAACGTTTTTCCATTTCTCCACTTCTGCCACGGGGCGGGGAAGAGGGCGAGCGGAGGGCTGGCGGATGGTGCCGAGTGCTTTTAAATTCCACTTTCCCCAACAATCCCACTTCTTTCCTCCTCTTTCTCTTAACTCAGCTGCTCCTTTCCATCTATTTCTCCTGTCTCTCTGCCTCCCCGTGTTCCTTTATTCTTCAGCCAATCCTTTTAAGGCTTCCATTAGAGCTTCAAATCAACTGATGTTCCTCTGATGCCAGCGCCTGTTAGAACTTCTTTCAGGATATCTATTGATCCTTTTGGCCTGACCATCTCTCTCTCGCTCTCTTTCTGAGTCCCTCTCTAGCTTAGTAAACAGGACCACAGGGAGTTCTTCTATCCCTGCTGGTTTGTCCCTTTGTTGAGGCTGGCACATCTCTGGCTCAGAACAGGCAGTGTCACCTGCTATCAGCCTAGTGCCATCACACTTTCCATTTTTGTCCGCATACATCCATCACCGTGCTTTCTTCATCACGTTAAAGAGTCTCTGAAAATGGATTTGTACTGTCCTGGTTGCCCATTTTATTTGTTGTTTATGGACAAAAATGCAATCAACATTTTGTAAAATTATAGAAGATGTGACAGAGAAAGAAAAGTAGAACAGAAGAGGTGAGTGGGATACTAATAAGCCTCATCAGCTGAATTCAAATTGAGAATGTTACCTTGGACCTAACCGAACAGTGACCGCGGATAACACAGCCGGGGATGCAATGGGCCAAAATAATCTCTGTTGGTTAAACATATTTATTCTGAAGTTAAATGTCTTCATTTTCTTTAAATATAAGTACACCTTAAAACATTTTAAACATATTTGTCAGTTACTGTAAACCATGAGTACTTCAAAATAACTACTTCTGGTAGCTGCAGTATTACACCATTTAAAAATATGTTTTTATGAGTTCAGTGTGTGGTTAAAGGTACAACATCCATGAAAACATAATGTGGAAAATTGCCTCATTTTAAAACAGTATGCTGGACTGTATAGTCACAGATTTTATGTTATGTTGTGTTCCTCATCCTCACATTCTCCTATTTAAGTCCAAACTTTAATGTACATAATCTTCCTTATGGCAGAAAGTACATTATAAGTATAATAGCCAGCAAGAAAGAAGGTTGCTGAAACTTGTGTTGAGCTCTGAGACTTGACATTTTGCAGTTAACTGATGTCCATTAACATGAACCCACCATAGGGAAGGAATAAGAACAGAAAAGGCTGCGTGTGGAGGCATGTGAAGAGTGGCAGCTGATTAGTCAGTATATTAGTTTGTGACAGGCTCCATGATATCAGTTTGAAGTAATGCCAGGCTACAGAATCTTAATGCCTCATCAACTTTCATAACACTCGTGCTTTTGACACAAGGCATTTTAATTTTCCTTCTTAATAATAACAATAATAATAAATTTTATTTAAGAAAGCGCTTTTCAAAACACTCAAGGACACCGTACACAAGCAATAACAACAACAAATATAAAAATTTACAAAATAATAATTTTTGTAGCAAATAAATGTTAAATGCTATCAGTGTAAGACATTTGCTCCACTATCTTTTTATGATGCATAAACTAGGCTTAATATTTTTAAATAACAAAGTAGAATCTGTGCAAGAAACATGGAGGTTAGTTCGACTGTTAGGACTGTTCATATGATGTTCAATTTTTTAACCAATTCACTCTCATTAACACCTGTTTGAAAATTATAATAGCTAATGGAGAAAACAAGGCCAGAGCAATGCAAATGTTTAAAAATGTGTTGTAGAGTCCACATAAAATGGGCATGAACTGAGTTAAAGGGATCTTGTGAAAAGTTTTTCTGGCTTGAATTGTCAAAAAAAAAAATGAAACAAAACATTTTCAGTTTTTAACAGTTGTGATATTGTCTTTTTCATATTTTCAGTTAAATGTATATTTGAAATGATTTACATCACTGTGGTGTTGGATTGTGGCTAATTTGTGTACTACCTTAAATAAATCTATTGTAAAATATGTCCACAGTGAAGAGATCGCAGTAACCAGTTACATTCATTGTTAAAGACCAAGAGTTTTTTGGAGACTGACATTTGAAAACGTGTCCAATCTATCTACCGCAGGTGGATTCTAGCGCCTTACTATTATGCATTTGGTGAACACCTTAAGTTAGCTACAGAGTGAACATGCAGTTAACTTTTAAATTGTGAGGGGACTGATTTGCTTTGGAGAGATAACTAAAAAGTAGATTTCTTGTTTTTATTATTCTTTTTTTCCATTTAGCTTCACATGTAAATACTTTTTTTGTATTCACAGAAAGCCCCTGGAATCCCCATCTATTCTGTTCTCTTAACCTTAATTTGATTTTTATTTCTTTAAAATATTTTAGTCATATCACCTTTTTCTTTGCCTTAACCTTTTCACTCATTTTCTATTTATTTCACCTTCACCTTTTCCCTTTTTTATTACCATCTAACTTTGCTGTACTTTATTTCTCATTCACCATCACATTTGCCCCTCTCTGCTGCTTCACGGCTTTCTCTTCCCTCTGATCTCTTTCCTTTTCTCTTGATTGACCACCATTTCAATAGCAGCAGCCAAGGTTATTTGGCAGACGCCACAGAGCACATTTGTTTGTCCCTCTCTGCAACTGAAGAAGACATTCTGCTATTCTAACAGACTCCAGAAGAGAGTCCTTTGAATTGGTTTATAAAGAAGGCCAGCAGAGTCCCTCTTTCTCTCTTTCCTCTCTCCTTCTCTGCCTTTGTAGACGCTGACAAAGGAGATTCTCTGTGTTTGCCATGGGACCAGATGTACCCAGGCAGTAGACAGGATGCTAACCCCTGGAAGCCCTTATGTTCCTACTGCTATAGGACATTAAAGCTACACTTAGCAGCTTTCCATATTGGCAGCAGAATGCAGAAAGTCTCTGCAAA
Source organism: Maylandia zebra (assembly GCF_041146795.1). Lineage (NCBI taxonomy): Eukaryota > Metazoa > Chordata > Actinopteri > Cichliformes > Cichlidae > Maylandia > Maylandia zebra. The sequence continues at coordinate 6,931,326 of NC_135177.1, read as the reverse complement.
CACTGAAAATGCATCAAAATTTCACTTCAGATTCTTAGCACAATTGTATCACTTTGTACTTTATGGCCCTGCGCTCTGACTAAATTCAGGAATAAATCTTTATCACTGCTGTGTGTAGCAGGAAGACTTGTGAGTTGTATGCAGATAACATGGGTGTAATTTTACAGAAAAAAAACTGATTTCTGAAAAACTGAAACTGAAAGAAATGATTCCCAGTGAGAGGTGAGCACCCCTGGTGACCCAAAAGTTTTACGTTTGGTAATTAAGTTTGAAATCTCCATAAAATATTAGCCACTTTAAAAAGCATCCATAACCAACACTATCCTGCCATGAGGTTGAAGCTAAGTGTTACTTTTCACGTATCTCATTACTGGGAAAAACAGGGTCAAAACAGACTAGCAAGAATCATGTCGTTAATGGAGAATCAATTTCACTGATGAAATAAATCCATGACAACTCTATGAAGGAAATCTTAGTACTGTTGAACTAACCACTGAAATTTCTGCAGTGGACTGACATCGACCACTGAAGAACTTTCCAGGTACTCATGAAATTTTCAGATATCAATCCATATCTGGAAACATCCAGCCATTCATCATCTATCTGTCCATCCGTCCATCCATTCTTCAGTTCATCCATCCATCTATCCGTCCATTCGTCCATCCATTCATCCATCCATCCATTTGTACGTCCATCTATCCATGCATCCATCCATCCATCCATCCAGCCATCCATCCAGGAGCCTATCCCTCCTGTAGTCCTGTGTTCCTCCAAATCACCAGAGAAACCATAAAAACTGAATGCTCTGAACACTTGCAATTCAAAGTCTAATCTACTGTATTATGTTATGACAAAACTACCGAGTAACTGCCTCCTTAAAAATTACACACAAAAAACACTCACTTTAAATCAAACTACAACAATAGACCATGTTTTGAGGAGTCTCAAAAGTGGCAAGCATAACACATTGTTGTTCATGATGGATCATGCCTCATCTATTCAAAATACATGCTTCAGCCAACCTAGTTGTCCTTCATGTGATGTGGTCACCATTCTGGAAATCCATAAATTCTCATTAGTCTCCTCAATCAGTTCCACTTTTTTATACTCACACAGTGTTTTCAAAGTGTAACAGTATCCATCCCTATTCAAAGCACATAATCAGCTGCAAATGCTGAATGAGTCATGCAAAGATAAAAGACAAAGAATAGCCCCACATTTTTAAGGCATCATCCTTGCTCCTATTAGGAATCACTTCTCTCCTCAGTTCTTACATGCAGTGTAATCCTGCTCAGTATTAAAGGCTTGACTCCTGCCACTGGCACACAGTGCAGCCCAGTTTCCCCGCTGCTTGAGACACACAATAGAAAACAATCCAGGAGTTAGATTGAAGTCATGCAGAGGTCAGCGGCTCCCTTGTGCTGCCTCTGCTGGCCAATAGGGAGCAGAAAATGATGATGGTTCTTTGTGAAATGAGATGCTGTAACAATATACACGTGTAATGGTAATACTGTTTCTGCGCAGAGATGGTCCTACAGGCATATATAAGATGAGTAAATCACACCAAGGGGAAATTTCCACTTTGCCTCTATTCAGTCAGGAGCATTTTGCTCCGAGTGGTTCATTATTTATTTCATTCATTAGATCAGAGTCTCTTTTTTGTGGTTTCCCATTAGCTACATGGTTTCAATAAGATAGAATTTAAAGAGTGATGATTTATGTATACATGTAGTTTAACTTTTCTTCTAATGCTAATACTGTTGATGGCAATCATTGGGAATTAAGAAAGAAAATTACTCTTAATTTCTTTCTTTGATAGTATTTCACAGCCACTAATATTGCCTTGTGGCTTTTTGATTATTTCAGTAAGACAAAATCTGAGGGGTTTGAAGGTCTCTGCTTGAAATGACTGAAATATGTCACCCCTGTACTGCAAAGCAAGATCAACAAAATTTTTATTTCCTTTCGTTGTCTATCTTCTTATCATATGGCAACAGCAATCCCACTAAGCAGTTTAAGAAAGAAACCACCTTTCTGAAAACCCATGTTTAACCTTAAAAGCATAAAAGACTGACCCACAATAGAAATGCACATCAAAAATGAAAATATACTCTCCCCAAGGAAAGACAAAGATTAAAGTATATGGTTGATGTAAAAGGAAGGGGAAAAAATCTATTATCCTTTGATTTACATTTACCTTGGACATGGAGTGCATTTCGGTATTTATAGGCACTGGCCTTTACTAGTAACTGGTGATCAAAAGCTACTGTGGACTTCTACTGCAGAATCTCTGCAGCAGAGACGTGGTGCATGCAACAGTACCCATGTGAAAGCGCAGCCTTGTTCTTCCACCTGCTTTATTTGCCAGATTTACCTCCCTGTGTCTTTTCTCCATTTCCTGAAAATGAAAATCAAGGCTTGCCTTTTTGACACAATAAAAGAAACCACCGCAGACTTCACAAATACAACGGGTCATAACAGAACTGAAATCCCATCTTGAACAGAAGATCTACTACATTTAAATCAGGTAAGGAGTTTGTTTTTACAGTCCAAGAAGATGTTGATATCTGGAATTACTAAATATTTTTTAAGCACAACTCATTTCAGCAGCACAGTTTTACAAGTTAACACTCAACAAGCTCCTCTCATAGCTCGAGGAGGTTGGGGTGGTGGGGGGTTGGGATCTTGCTTCTGCATCTCCTGTTGCTCTTTTCGCTGTGCTTTCTTATCCTGCATCCAACAACAAGCTCATTAAACTGCAAGCAAACTGACATTTCACCCTAACTTCTCCCTCTCTCTCTGGTTTCACATCATTAAGTGGCAGCGTCAGGCTCAAAGGTAGCCGGGCAAACTCTTTGAGAGAAATGGCTCGCCTGGCAAGCGGGCTTTTTTGATGAGCTTGTCACTCCCTCACCCCAAACATGCCTCATTAGTAGTTCACTCGAAACACCTATACGCACCCCCTACGCCTCTTCCCTATTACACGCACACACACACACACACACACACACACACACACACACACACACGCACTTTCTCCCATCTCCCTCTCTGGCCCCCCTCCTGTTTTTCAGCACTAATTAGCTGGCTTCTCCCTCTTCTGTGCTTCCCCAGTCACATCTCAAAGGGAGACGGATATGATTTTTCTTTAACCCAAAGGCTAACTTAATCAGCTGAATTAATGACTTTATTACTCGTTAGGCTCCAGGCCATGCATTGCATTTCTCTCCAATGCCCAGTGCTCCCCTCTCTCTCTCTCTCCCCAGTCTCTCTTCTTCTTTTACCCCCTGCAGGAATTTTTACATTTCAAAAATAGAAATAAGACAAGAGAAAGGGAGGCACTGGGTGGCAGGAAGATATAAGAAATGTACTTGAATAGATATAAAGTTACAGGTATACCCTAATGACTATGTTAATAATCAGTTTTGAGTCATTCGTGTATAAGCAGAGTGAGTGTGGGCGTCTCCAAAAAAGGAAACACATAAGTGCACATAATATAAATGTAATTTTTTAATAAGCATATAATCACCATAACTGGAGGTAAAGCATGGAATAGCTGGATATTACAGTTCTTGACACAAAGGTAACAATCCTTTCATTCATTTCAATAATTTTTAATTAATCAGCACCAGCGTCTGTCAAAGATGGCATCAGGAAATGCACACGCAGAGACACAGACACCAGAAAATTACTACAGAGCCCAATGTCTAAACACTCCTTTTTAATGGCTACAATACGGTAATTAGTTGATACATCAGTGTCTGTCAGCAGATATATTACCACAATACAAAAACACAACTGATAAGGAGATGCGCCATTAGTCTTCTCATTTACTTGACAAAGTCGAACAGAGCCCAAGGCCTATACATTGAATTAAGTTCATTCAATGACAACAAAATAATGAGGTGGTTGTGCAGCTAGGAGACCAGCAACGGGAACTCACTTCTTATTGCTATGACCGGAGGAAACGGCGGCGCTTAGATACACCTGCGCTTTGTGAGCACAGACGGGCTTTTCTGTGCAGTCGATCCATCAATCTTTGTTATAATGTTGAGTTTTAGTGTGTGATGGACTTTGGGATCTAGATTACAATTAACAAAGTGAGTTGGCGAGAGTGAAGCAGATCCCCTGGAGCAGGACGGGGAAACATAAGGCCTGCGGGCCAGAATCGGCCCAGCAAAGATTGAAGCAAAGACTGAATGGCTTTGAACAATGTGAAGGAAATTTTGAACTAAACTTTAAATTTATGTTTTACCGCTTTTCCTACCGATAAAGACCTCTCCCATGTCCATCCATACTACACCAGAGTAATTAAATAATAGATAAACAAGAAAAGCTCTTCTTTGCTTTTGCGTAGGGTATTTTTTTGCAATTGTAATAATAATTTTCAATTCAATTTTCAATTTCAATTTTATTTCTATAGCACATTTAAAAGTCACAGGTACAACAAAGTGCTTCACAGACGAGCCATACTTGCAGGTTTACAGCAAAAAGAAAACAATCAACAACAAAAAAATACAGTTATAGGATGGTACTATTGCAACAAGCATGAACCGGGAAGAAATTAAGCTAAGTAGTTTGAAAGGCAAGCTTAAACAAATGGGTTTTTAACCGTGATTTGAAAGATTGAATAGTTTCCGACGCACGGACATCAACCGGCAGGCTGTTCCACAGTTTTGGTGCAGCAAAAGCAAAGGCACGATCCCCCTTCGTCTTTAGTCGAGACATTGGTTGCATTAGGAGCCCCTGATTAGAGGATCTGAGTGCCCTTGTAGGGATATATAAATTAAGAAGGTCAATCAAATAACTGGGTGCCAAGTTATTTAAGATTTTAAAAGTGTATAGAAGAATTTTAAAAACAATACGGTACTTGACAGGAAGCCAATGGAGGTTAGCTAGAATAGGGGTGATATGATCCTGTCTTCTAATATTAATAACTAAAATTATTTTTAAAAATCTGACATTTCCTTTGAATTAGCAAAGATTATGGGACAATCTCTAAAACGGATTATCAAAATCTTTTCTGTAATTTTACATATTTACTTTTCACGATTTAAGCCCAAAGACTTGTGTTGACAAACTGCTCACATTTACAACAGCAGCATTTTTACCATGAAGAAAAACTGAGACATACTGTTGGGTTTTTTGTTCTATTAAGATATAGGAAGGAATAAATGCGGATATATAAATAGTGAAATGTAAAAATGGACTGTATGTGTCCAGAAATGTAAAATGAGTTTGACATCCACGCTCTGATGTTATCATTTGTTGTTGAATTCCCCCAAGACCGTTATCCATTCAGTAATCCTGAAACCAGTTCTCTCTTCAAGTTACGGTCAGAAATCAGTCAGCAAGTTCCAAAGCTTGATGACTGATTTATGACACAAATTTGGAGTTTTTGTCAGTTGGAGTATAAATATTTTCAGGTTTGTGCATATTAGCATAAAGTTTGGTGCTTTTGTGGCCACTGTGCGCGGCTGGCAGTCCTTAACATTTGTATATAACATTTGAGAGAAAAATGAACACATTCTGCCTGTTACAGCAAAAACAGTATTTTAAAGCTTAAAGAACATATAACATCAGCAGCATTAAACAGGCTGACCACACGTACAAGCAACCTGAACAGAAGGATTTTTTTTATTTGTGTTACTTATATTAAGGATTCAAGGATTCAAGGAGCTTTATTTGTCATTCGCATCACATGTTAACATGAGGTGGAACAAAATTATGTACACACGGTCCCAGAGTGAAAGGAAACAAAAATAATTAGGAAACAGAATTTTTTTCAATGACGTTGAATAGAAATGCACAAACAAAAATGAAAATATATTCTTGATGTCTGCTGTAACCTGAAAATTTGTTGGCGCAATGTTGTGTTTTAGCACATTTTCACATTTATACCTGAGAGTGTTTCACTCATAAAGCCAAATAATGGAGCTATTCTAGATAGGCACACATTATTACAGCTCTTTGAGGACACACACACACACACACACACACACACACACACACACACACACACACACACACACACACACACACACACACACACACACACACACACACACAGGAGATATAACACCAAATTAAAGACAATTTAATTTGGTGTTTAAGAAACGTGTAAGTCAGTGGTTCACTTTTCATGATCCAGCCAACTGATCTGTTTAATTAATTAAAATAGCATTTTTTAAAAAGGCATTAAGTTCAATTCGATTGCAGAAAATAAATGTATAATGTAATTACATATACAACACTGGGGATTCAGAACCAGTGAGGAAGTCTGAGTTATGCCCAATGGGCCCCAGGAATGGAGACTTCCTGAGTTATGCATCTGCACTGGAGATTTCAGTAAAGGGACAAAATATTTACTGACAGCTCTATAGCTGCATACATTTCTTCTTTATTTCTTAAAAAATGTGCGATGTGCTAGCAGTATAATTAAATGTGGTAAACCACTGTGGTACTTGATGTGTTCAAAAACGTTCAAAAATTCCTGTTTGACTGCCAGGCGCACTAAACAGTAATGTGTTAAAGATGTCTCTGAGCTACGGTATATTTCTCCCAATCAACACCATTATAGTGCCTGATGATGTTATTGACAATACTTGTTAAGTCTAGGTGAAATGTCTGAGAAAGGAAAAGCACTCGTTATTGGCTTGTGCCATCTGAGAAGAGGAAGAGGAATTCGTGTGGGTGAAAACCAGTTCGTGCACGACAACGCGAGACTTTTTCACCCATATCAGGTTTCTTCTTTATAACTACAAAACCTCCTGTAAGGCTACTTATGCCATCCTCGTTTCACATAATCAATTTTTCTTATTCATGAGCCAAATTTACATTGTGTTTCCACTTACACGCATGGTTTGGTGCAAAATGCATCTGAACGTCTCACTTGAATGCAAACATTGCTCACCAGATCTAAGGTGAAACCAGTCTCCCACCGCTTCCCTTCCTGTTTTTAATGGAGCAGCTCCTTTCCCACAGGACCTATTAGTCAATTACACCTGAGCGTTCCTGTTTAATATGGGCTGAAAACATACCTGAGTTCCCAGCATCAAACACTTCCTTTGCTGCAGTCTTCCTGTGGTACACAGTAACGCGCGGAGTGGAGGTGTGTGTGTGTGTGTGTGTGTGTGTGTGTGTGTGTGTGTGTGTGTGTGTGTGTGTGTGTGTGTGAGACATTCAGAAAAAAAGCAGGAATTATTCATTAGCTTTCTATTTTGCTCTTCCAGCCTCCCTCCTGATCCTTGTGTTGAACAACTCTGGGGCTAATGCAGAATTGCAAATTAGCTCCCGGAAAAATCGAATTAATTGGCCATCCTCACAGGCTTCTTGTCAAAGTTTGGGCTGATGTGTCAACGATTCCCCTCCACGATTCATCTCCAGAACAGCTCTGCACAGTAGAGGAACACAGCAGGGAGGAGGGGGGCGACCAAAAAAAGAGAAAAACAAATGAGCAAAGCAAAGTACTCCATAACAACAAAACTACCCTCTGCGCATCAATTAATAAAGCACTTCAATTATGGCAAAACTTTCCCGAGTTGACTTCTCCTAACCACACAATAATTCACTCAACCAGGCGCCTGTCACTTCGTCCTCGCTCCAATTTCATAATCAGCTAGTGTCAAACTGAAGGACAGTGTTCGCCTGTGACTTTTCAACGGCGAACAAGCTGAAATAATGATGTTATTGTGGCTTCTGCTTTTCACAGACGGTATGATTTTGGACATAAATTCAATCAAGTCATTCTTTAAAGTTTTTCTAACAACGTAACCTTTTTTTTCCTACAGTTATATTTTGTGTCTTTCAACCCCCATATTTTAACTCATAATCTACTCTTATGCATGATCAATGAGACATTTAAACCCGTCTTATTTCTATTCAAAAAACCTACAAAGCATTATGCGTGCAGGGCTGCTGTGGCGGACAGAGAGCTGCAGCTGCTTCCAGTTTGCCAATATTTGTCTTAACGCGCCATCTAGTGCTGATCACAGTTATTACAAGTGCAATACAACAACTTTAATACAAGTTTAAATTTGCCCGTACACTTCTCGCAAAAAGACAAACTGACAGCTTAATTATGTCAGTTTGATTTAATTTAATGACCTTTAACACGAGGTGCTCTCCTTACATACTCGCCTTTAAAACCAGGGCTGTCAAACGTATTTTACTTTGTGGGGCATAAAACCCCAATTTAAACTCAAGTGGACAGGACCAGTAACGCTGCTGCCTAACAACCCATAAAAACAACAACTTTCTTTTATTGTAACAAAGTTTAATTATTAAGCACAGTCAAAATAATAGACCGTCCACTTATAATACTGATGATGAGCAGCCCTGTGATGATTTCAATAAAAATTGCTCAATTTTCCCAGAAAAATGATCATGTACAGCAGTAAATTTTAAGTTTAGCTTTAAGAAATATATTCAGATTACAGATAAAAGTACTGACAGGTATTACCCAGATTTTTAATACATTAATACTTTTTTACAGAAAAAGATCTGCTTATACAGAGAAGATAGAAAATAGTGAAGAAAGGAAATATTATTTTATTTAATGAGGTACTAACAATAAAAAAGCCTCAATTTTTATCATTTAACGCTCTACCTTTTACTGACTTTGGGGTAAAATGCCAGCTCATAGGTAATGTCTGTGTCACTAGGGATACTCTAGGCCACAGTGGACACTCTGGCAGGCTGGTTCTGGCCCCCCAGCCACGTGTTTGGCACCGCTAGACTAGACTAAATCAATAAATTTCTTTCACACCATGGCCATAAATTTCAAACTTTTGACAGTGCTGGATTTTTGTGTTGCTTAAAGATTTTTGGTTTGTTCCAGCAGCGTGGTTTAATCACATACTTTCACATGTAGTCAATATTTTCTATTAACGATATATGACATTGTGTGACAGGTCTATATTAAATGGTGGCAAAACCTTTTTAAACTCAAGGACATGATTTTCTTACATTCATTTGCATCTTTATAATATACTGTACTGTTTCACTTAGTTTAGTTCTTACAATCTTGGAGCAACTGTGGTCATATCATTTCCTCAGTATCTCATTATTTTTGATTAAATGAGATTGGCAGAGCCTTCATTTACAGCAAAGCAGGTAATTCTGTATTATTTAAATCCTTCATGCAACTGCAGTAAAACGAGCCTGTTTGTGTTTGTGACACAGGTTTAAATGTCTTTAATAAAGCATGTAAAAAATGCACAGCAGGATAAACAAAGGTGGGTTTATTTGCAAAAATAAATAATGTAAATGTCTGTACAAATGAGTCCACTACAAAATAAAGGCCCAACCATCAAAGCAGAGCCACAAACATGTCTGTGCAATAGTAGAGCTTAATATCAATTTAGTCTCATTGTGAGTCCCGGTGTGTCCCTGTGGTGTCCTAAAACCCAGTGTGAGGTCAAAGTGCAACACAGGCCGGGGTTTCCTGGGCGCCATCCATCTGCTGGTCAGAGTACAGAACGGTATTTACAGGCAAACATGATCCACACTGCGCACGCGTTCTCGGGATAAACGAACACCCGAACGCGGACAGCCAGCCTCACGTGATCGCCACGACAACACACTATCTCCTCACAGAAGGGGGACCTGCATGAAAAATAAGACATTCAGAGCATGGAACGCAAAATAATGTGTGAGAAAAATATTCAGGGAATAAAACCAGTTTAATATTCTGGATTGTTTGTGACAAAGGGACAAAACTGAAGGCTGAGTGTTTGTGAATGTGCGCAGGTTATCTAGAAACCTGTCTATGACAGAGGCAGGAAGTAACTGCATGACTTTTGAGTCTATTATTTTCGTGATCATATTCGTGTTCTCAGCTCTGGCAGGAGGTATAACATGTGAAACTGTTACAGTATATGTTGTGGAAAAGACAGGGTCTTACAGGGTCACTTTTTATTTCGAGGCTATTTCCCATCATGCTTTAGAGTAGATGGTGTGCGCATCATTTATTACTCAATACTGACACTATTAGAACATAGACATGTGTGCAGCACTTCAGTCTCTCACACCCTCTACAGGAAAGCCACAGGTAAAGATGAGCCTGAAGTACTGTGCAAAAGTTTGGGCTTCGAGGCCACATAATCACTGGCAACCTTTCAAAAGTCATTGAAGTTTTCATACAGCTTTGTTCTCTAGTTGTGATATTTTAACATTTAGTTTAGTTGTATATTACCTGAGGCAGGTGGCAAAGGCCCGACGAGCGTTACGGTGAAGAAAGTGTATAGGGAAGCCTTTGAAAGTGTGTCCGTCTGGCACGGCCCTCCTCACGGCGTCCTGGAACTCCTCGTTGCCGCAGGAGACACCGGTGCAGCGTTCCAGCTCATAGGCTGACAGAGCTGAGGACAGCAGGTAGGACAGGTGGTCGTCCCACACTGTCGCAAGATCCAGGTCCTGGAGGAGAGCACCCCACAGAGTGGATACATTCCTCAGTAACTGTTACATGTTATGCCACTACAGTCAACTACACAGCAAAGGTATGGTTCACTTATATACCAAAGGTGAAATAAGGTTATAATGGTCATCTGGCATTTTTGTTTTCATCTCTTCAACGTAAATATAAGTGATGTTTAAATAACATACATCATGACTTATTCATATTTTGATGTTTCAAAGAATTATCAGTGTTCTCATCTGTCTCAGTGCTCTGATCAGGCCTCTTTCTAGAGTGCAGGTGAGTTTACCACCATCCAACAACTCCATCACTGTGTTTTACCTTCCTATGCTCAGATACCAGGTAGCGCATCTCCAACTCCAGCTGGTTGCTGGCTGCAGCTGGATCCAGAGACGGGGAGCAGAGCGGAGGCAGAGGGGGCAGAGAGGTGGTGGAGCCTGGAGCACAAACAGACTTAAGGGCCTCTTCACTCATTGCTTTCCACCGTGACTGATTCTGAAGAAAATCAGGTAGGGGGAAGAAAAAGAGGCATTTAGCTGATAATCTCATTCACACAGACCCACTACATTGTCCACTGGGTGCTTTGCTTTAGGCCAGCGTGACAGAATGGGAGTTGCTGATGAATGAAACTGTTACAGATTCAATTTCCTTCCCCGCAAACTGGCTCCTGTTCTGTTGATTGAAGATGGCAATCTTCCAGCGAGCTCTGTGCCCACAGGACCCTGCTCCAGGCTACCTTTGCCCTCTGTCTGCCTAAAAATCACCAGTACTTATTTGATTAGGTTTTCTACGTTGGCCAATCTGATATTGCGGCAGGATTTTCATATTGAGGCTCATTTGCCAAATGTGAACCGTTAAGACAACACCTGCCAACGAAACAAATGTGAATAGCGTAATGATATTTCTCTGGCACTCTTTAATCGCTACAGTAATTTTCTTATTAATAAATACAACAATGGAGCATGGAAAGCAATATAATATGGCTATCCTCCAGCCATACCTCCAAAACGGATGTGCATTATATTACCTGGAAGTCAAATACACAGAGCTCCACAGCATCAGAGGGCTGACAGTTGGCAAGGAAGGTCTGGTGGTTGAAGACACATCCCACAGTTTGGTACGGGTAGGAAGGTTTAGGCTGGGGAGCCAGAGGTGGAGCATCTGGATCTATAGGACGGTGGAGGTATCTGATCACACACAAGAAATGCAAAGAAAAGTATTACGAAATGAAACAAAACACTAATATTACTCAGTGAGAAATGTCTATGGTCTGTTCTCTTTTTTTAATTTTAGGCAGCTTCCTTGACCTTCTCATATTTAAGATGTACATGATTCTTAAATAACGTAAAATAAATGTGACAAATTGTTCATATGTCCTTGTCCTTCATATATCCTTGAATTCACATCATATTAAGCTCAGATATTCAAACTAATGAAAAACATGCTCCATTAGGCCAGTGCTTCATGGTGAGGAAGAGCTTAAGAAACACTAAAATGTAATCAATTGTTCCTTGGCTCAAAGCCTGGCCCCCAACTTTCATAGAAATCCACTCATGGGATTCCAAGAGATCCTGCTGACTAACGCACAAAGACCGTTTAATGAAGTAAGTGAGGCAAACACAAAAAGCTCACTGTAACTCAGACTGTGTCTGGTTTTAGTTAAAGGGGATACCGAGAAGAGAAGACAACCTTTTCCTTTTTTATAACAGAGTGGTATCCTCTCCAAAGTAACTAATTTCATTTCCTGATAATTAATTATGCTGTACTTCCTTTGAGAAAAGTCCTGTTTAAATCTGACCCTCAAAGGTCTCGTGAAAGGGGGTGAGTTACTTTGCTTATTTGTTAACTATATTAACAAAAAAACAGACCTGTGCGCTGTCAGGCTTTCCCAGAAAGTGATGCTCCCGTCAGTACCACGGGTCAGGACCCAGGCATGTGGCACTCCTTTGGCTTTGGTGCCCACACACACGTATGCATCCATGCCAAAACCCAGCTGGAGGCTGCACAGCAGGGTGGCGTGATCCTCACAGTCCCCCTGTGGAGGACAGAGGGTTATGCTGGGATCTGTTGGGTAGTTTAAAGTGAACTAAATATCTTCATCACATTAGTGCGTTGTTTGTTGTGTTTTAAGAGAAATGTTCATTTTTGTCTTCTGGTTCAGTTAGGTCATATGTTAATCCTGATGTGACTTCTCAAAACAGAGAGCCTCCAGCACGCTCCCCTCTCAGAAGATCATGAGATGTAGTTGAAATCACAGAAAGCTAGTGAGTGGCTGGAGAATGAACTGCCATGTTCAACAGGGCCTCTGTTTCTATCTCTAAGGCTGCACGACACACAAGTTGAATCTGGAAAGATTTAAGCTTTAATCTCGAAGTATTAAGAACAACATTTTACTGCTTCAAATCTGAGATGTTACAACTGTTTTCTCAGAATATCGTAACATTAATTTTATTCCCAAAAATGTACCTTTACTCTTAAAATATTAAAACCTTTCCCTTTAAAACCTTGCAACCTTTCAGCTTTATTCTCAACATGTTTTAACTATTTTGTCAAACAACCTTAAGACTTGATTTTAAAACATTAAAGCTATAAAAATATTGTGGCTTTAAACCCAAACAATACAAATTTAATTCCAAATCATTGAAGCTTTGATTCCAACATATTATAATATCTAATTCTTCTTAAATAATTCTTCTTGAATCTTTTTGTTTTTATAGAAGAAGAAAATAAATATAGCTCATTTTCTTAAGATTTTTCTGTTTTTGTATTTGTTGCCATTTAAATTTCCCACATGATGCGAGCAGCTGCAGGGAATTTATTGCCATGCAATTTCCTGCTTCGATTTAACGACAAATTCAGCGCCTCTTGTAGTTCCTGTTTCAGGTTAACAGCACATCATGAATCCCTAAGTGATGATGTCAGGATCCACTGACAGAATACTTCAGATTTTTGGGAGATAACTTAGAGAAGAAAAAACTAAGAGGTGGAGCATGTTGGGCATATAGGAGTTGGTAAAAAGGATCATGAAATGCATTTTTGTTTATTTTATTAATCTAAAAGACGTTTCAAATAATTATCTTTTTTATTTAATCCAATCCAAGTCCCACAAACTCCCGTTCATTGAAGCTAATCTCACGAGTGTCTCTGGCAGCCAACTTGATTACAGCCTTGTAAAGTCCTTGTTATGCATTTAAATTCAACTCAGTGACAGCTTGGTTTCTTCATTCCCACCAGCATTTACACTCTGCTGGAATCTCCTACAGCAGAACAAGTGTAGGTGTGGCCTAAACTCACATTGGCTGCATGTGGCTAATTTCATGCTGATATTTAAGCAGACAGAATTCTGTTTTCACACCGACCTTGCCTAATTCCTCATGTCAGTACAAGAGTCTCTTTAAACAAAACACAATATCTTGTTCTCGCTACACTGTTAGCCTTTCTCAGAAGTACCCAATTCAAAGAAGAAGCCTCCTGGAGAGGAAATAAGCTCTGGAGTCATTAAATTGTCCATGACAGTAAGCAACTCTTGTTTCATTCGTACAAGTTTTCCTGTAAAGAAGCCTGGGTTGAGCTGGGGACTGTTGCTGCTGCGTGCTGGCTCGGGCTACGGGCAAGTCAGAATGATAGATGTTCCCCAGAAGTGCTAATATGGACGGCAGCATCGGAACAGGCTGAGCAGGACTGATGAGGCTAAATTAATTTTCCCTCAAATGAAACTCATAAATCACAGCTGACAAGGGCCACTTTGTGAGAGTTGTGTTGTGTCTGTCTTGCCAGCCGCTCACACAGAGAAGAGGCAGGGAACATTTATCCCGTGGTGGTCTGGGAAATTCCCCGCTATCTAGTCGAGAAATGAGAATGCAGCAGTCAGTCAACTGTGCACAAATCCTTCTTTCTCAGAAACCACACAGTCAGCCTTACTCGGAAATGCGGCTAGCGTAAACGTGGCCAAATCAAGCTCTGTGATTGTGGAACAAAACTTTACTTTTAGGGGCCAACGCAACGCAAACCTGTGACTTCACTGAAAATGTACAGTGTAGCCAGAGGAAAATGACTGAGATCACGTGAGGCTAGGTTGTTTGTGTGTGTGTGCGTGTGTGTGTGCATGCAACTGTGTTAATTCTATTCACTTGAAAGTGCTCAATCCAGCTCCTTATTTTAATACTTGTATTTTACTTAACTAGCTTCAAATGCCACAAGGTGAAAGTGTCAAAAACATTTGGAACAACACAAATGTTTGTTTGGTTTGGTACTTTTGCTGTCCTTTAGCTTAGCCCACAAGTCCATTAATCTTTTTCCACTTATCATGTCGCCAGTCTAACCCAGAGACAACCACCCAAACAATCACCAATTACCCTAACACCACTAACTAGAAGCCCGAGTCCCCACATAGTTGCAGGGAGAAAATGCAAACTGCACACAGAAAGGATCCATTGATCGTGGATTCAAACTCAGAACTGTCTTGCTGTGGGGCAACAGTGCTAACCACCATACCAAACTCCTAATATACCAAGATATTTTGTAGTGAAGTGAAAAAGTGTGAAAAACAGTGCAAAATTATCCAAGACAATGTCTATGTGCCTTTTTTTATCACTGATCATCTCCTTTACTAGAATTTATGCTTCAGTGGGAAATCTAAGCAGCAGCTATGTCGTATCGCCATAACCTGACATCAACTTTCCTAGAAACGCAACTACACATCGGGCTGTCGCAGCCTGACAACTATGATTGGCCTGCTCAGTACTGTTAAATTCTCCTGTACATTTCAAGCTACTTTTTCACTGCACCTCTTGGATTTGTCAGTGAGAAAAATAAAGATCATCACTTCAGTATAAGGACTAATAATCATAGCATCAACAAAGGAACCCACAAATGTCAGCAAATTCCTAAAGGGACGCTGTTGAAACTATGGAAGGGGACGTGAGGGAATAACATGAGGGGCAAATAGATTTACACCAACTACACTGACAACAAAAAAGAGTGAGGACTTGAGAGTGAGATTTGTTTCTACTGGCTGGGACTGCATATGAAATACAGCGAGAGGACAACGCATATAAAACACATAATGCACCTGCACAACATCATCCACTTTGTGGGTTACGTAGAGGTTCCTCGCACAAGCCTAAAATCAGGCCAGTGAGCTCCACTGTTGTTCCCCTTCCTTTTCAGCCAATTGCTTTCTACCTAACATCGTCACAGCAGAGCTATACTGTTTGTTTTTTTGGAGGTCTCAATTTAACAGACAAATGCAGGACATTATCAGCTGGTATGTTGTGGATAAAAACCTATGTCCTGCCAAAGATATATGAACTCGTGATTTGCTTCACTGTGCTGAAAAAGAAGTCTGACATTTTGATGCAGAGTTTCTTTCTTTTAACGCATCAGTATGTGATTTACATGAAACAATGCATCCCCTTTTGAAGCATTCATTTGTCATTTTTATCAGCTGAAACACAGTCTGTGTTTGCATCAGCAAGCTCTTGAATAGCAGCCGAGTGATACCATCGTTTGCATGGTGGCGCACTGTTTTTAGATCTAGACTTTGCCTTGGACTTGCTTGAAGATAACTTGGAGTAAACATTAACTAAAGCCCAAAACATAATAGTACAGCTAGAACTTTAGGAACTGTCTCGCTTGACTTGTCGCATCGCATCCCAGGATTTATTTAGTGTTTAATGGCTTTTCTGCTTCATGAGATCTGAGTACAGTCCCAGTGAGTGGCAGATAAATGACGAATTTAATTTAGAAGAAAAAAGTAACATATCAGTTTACTAGAACTTTGGTAACAGATGTAATTATCTGCCATTGTTTTGATCTGTGACAATAAGAGATCTAACAGTACAGAGGATGCACTGTCTTGGAAAATGAATCATTCCTACTTTGAGGCTGCCAAGTGGCCGGGAACCTCTCCTTACCTTCCCTCGACACAGGAAAGCCATTAATGTGCACCACTGCTCCTGCTTGCCTCCTCCTCCCACCACCGGAGCCTTCTCGTGGGCTAGAAGGCTGACGAAGCGGGCCGCCTGCCGAGGGCTCTCCAGGAGGCGGCCCGCCCGGAGGACACGTACATAGGAGCAGACTGGCCTGTTGACGCCATTCTCATCCTGCAGAGTGTGCAGACACACACCCAGAGGAAAGAAAAGGCCAAGAAGGTGACATGAAATATTTGGTGAACTGGTTTTGATGTTAATAGAATGAGCACAGATGCTTCCTTTTAAAAACACAAATCAACCAATAAAGTGATGAAATGCGCGGGGTGGGGGTGTCAATACGATAGACAAACCTGTGCAAAAATCTTGACCAGCTTGGTCTGATTTGACGGACGGATCTCCAGGAACTCCCTCCACCACTGTTTGGCATAAACCAAGAAGAGCCTCTCCTTCTCGGCCGCCCTCTGCCTCTCCAGTGATTGCTAAATGAAAAACACAGTGACATCACTCCCTCACAACGAAGGCTGTGATGTTTCTTTTACAGCCTCTTTATCTCCACTCTGAGGACGACTGATTCTTAAAAAGCATTAATGGGATTCTGTTGTAATGAGTCACTGGTAGTTCACGGAGATTGATTTATGAATAATGAAACAGAGGAATAAATAGATGCTGACCTGTGTGCTGATGATGTCAGCACTCAGAATCTCTGGGAGAGGAGGGTAGAGCTCCAGGCTGACTGTCAAAACACCAGCTGGGACTTTGGATTCACTTCCTGGTGACAAACACACTGTTTACTTAAAGATGTTGCCAGAAAAACAAGCAAAAAGCAAAATTGCCAGGTTTGTAATTTGTAAAGTCAAAGTTTTATCATTAAATGTAAGATTAAACGACCCAGACTGAAGGAGTACTTTGAGGAACAGGTGAATGAAGAAAATGAGAGAGAAAGGAGGATGGATGGAGGACAGTGAATCAGGAAGAGCCAAGGATTGGTAAGGAGGATGGGAGGGCAGCTATAAGGGGATGCAGAGTGGAAAGGCAGTTGGTCCAGACACCATACCTGTGGAGGTATGGAGATGTCTAGGAGAAAGTGGACTTTTTAACCAGATTGTTTAACACAAGAACACGGGTGGGGAAGAACAAGGGTGATGTGCAGAGCTGTAGTAACTACAGAGGGATAAAGCTGATGGGGCCATTACCATGAAGATATGGGAAAGAGTTGCTGAAGCTAAGTTAATATAGGTGATGATAGAATGATAGAATAGAATAGAATTCAACTTTATTGTCATTGCACATGCACAGGTACAGGGCAACGAAATGCCCTGTACCTGTGATGATCAGGTGATGATCAGCGAGCATCAGTATGGCCTCATGCAGGGAAAGAGCACTACAGATGTGATGTTATGTTTAAGAGTATCAGACATTACCAATCAAATTTTCTTCAAGTTTTCCAAAGATTTTTGTGTTTCCAGACCTTTCTTCCAGCATGAGTGGTAAACAAATTACACTGGCTTACACATTAGGACAGTACTAATTCTGGAGGGCTTGTGTTCCTGCACAGCAGAGACCTAGTCATAAAATCCATCTAAAGACTCAAATCTTGAAGCATGATTAAATAAATGCAGCATTCAGTTAAAAACACTGTCTTAAAAAGTTACTAAGTGGCAATAGTAACATCAGATTATTATTACTGGAAAACACGGATATCATTACATGAATGCACAACAGACCACGCTTATTCTGTGCAACTGTGCCCCATGAGACGCAGGAATAGGGGGCAGTTTCTAAGTCCCTTTTAAATATTGACCCCATGTAAATCGTGTTTCTGTAGGTGTACCACCACCATTATTCAATTTTAAAATGTGTCATTGTATTGATTTAGCTCTCTGCCACTTTTACACTGTATTATTCTTTTTCCACATCATAGCTCCACCACAGCGAGCCATGAAGTAGTGACTCTGAGAAGTCAGACTGGCAGATCAGTAATTGGGGTGTCTGCAGACATTGAATTTTGAGTCCAAGTCTAAGGGTAATGTATCACAGGAGGAACAACAGAATGTTACCATACTGATATTATGTCCCACCCTTACTATATCCCATGTAATTGGAATTATATAACCTACACTCCATTATAAACTACTCATAAAATTACAAGAACGTTTTAATTAGTATAGCATCAAGTAGGGCTGCTCGATTATGGCAAAAATGATAATCACGATTATTTTCACTGAAATTGAGATCACGATTATTTGACGATATTTATTTAACCCTTTAAGACCTACTATAGAACCAAGTCCACCAGAGCTTATATTATTTTTTTTACATGCTGTAGTGCCATTTGTGGGAGCATTTCAAGTTGCTATACAACTGTTATAGCCCATATTTTACTAATATGTATTCATTAAGTGCATAGTAATTACATTAATTGCAAAAAAGTGCAATAAACTACAAAAAAAATTGAAAATCGCTTTTGTTTTGTTTACATATATTTCTACTTGGAGAAATTTAAGAGGTTTATCCCTCAAAACTTTAAATACAAAAAAAGTTGCAAAAAATAGTTTCCCACCACAGGAAATTTATTTTGAGTGTCTTCATAGTTTTATTTTGGAGATACAGCAATTTTTATATATTGCAGGAAAAACAAAAAACAATCCTATGATGCAAATTTGCAAAGAAAACAGCAGGTGCATCATTTCACTGTGGGAAGTGTTACGAACAGCTGATAGGAACGGCGAAGCGTGTTTCTGGAATATTATGTTTTTGTTCCTGCAAGCGCCTTTTATGCAATTTTTGCAAAGCTATATGTGGAACGAAACCGTGACCGAGGACAAGCTGATGGCATCAGATGTAAGTACAACTCCTCCGGTTTCATATGCAAAACAAATTATTGCGCTAGCTTACACGGTTCAGGTTCTACAGGGATTTAAAAATAGTTACGCAAAACGGAGCGTGCTGCTCTGACCAGCTTTAAAGGGTTAACAATGACTTTAAAAAATAATATAAAATAGTGTGCAACACCACTGAAGTTTTTTTTTTAAACTCTCTTTTCAACCAACGGCAGTCACTCTCCTCTCCAAATAACTTCTGCTTAGCTTTCCGAGCTTCCCTCGGGTCCTCTTAATCAGCGGTCTCCAACCTTTTTTGCGCCACGGACCGGTTTATGCCCGACAATATTTTCACGGACCGGCCTTTAAGGTGTCGCGGATAAATGAGGGAGGGGCTAATAATCGGCTCAGTCATTTTTAATGATCGTTGAAAGCCCAGATCGTAATCGAGATTAAAATTCGATTAATTGAGCAGCCCTAGCATCAAGTGAGTTCAACCTTCAGGATATTGATGTTGTCAGTTAAGTAGCAGAGGTGATTGTTCATCCGTTTCAGCTGCTTTGATGCTACTGAAATTAACAGGTGCACTGGAGGGGCAGCAGTGAGACAACCCCCAAAATAGGAATCATTTTACAGGTATAATCCACTGACATGTTTTCCCTCCTCATCTTTTTTTGACTGTTTTTCACTGGTTTTGCTTTGGTTAGTGTCAGTGTCACTGCTGATAGCATGAGGTGATACCTGGACCCTACAGAGGTCGCAGTTAGTCCAACTCCTCCACATCAATAACCCCTGCCAGGATTTCTGTGTCTCCCAGCATAGTCTCAAGAGCATGGAGGACATTCCAGGACACAGGCAGTTACTCTAAGACAGCTGGACATCCTTAGATCCTTAACCCATCAGCATGACGGTATCTGCTCCTTTATGCAAGGAGGAACAGGATGAGCACTCCAGAACTACAAAATTATCTTTAGCAGGTCACTAATGGCCCCTGTGTTTTTCACAGATGACAGCAGGTTCACCCTGAGTACATGTGACAGATGCAAAGGGGTTTGGAGAATGATACTACCTGTAACATAATTCGGCACGACTGGTTTGGTGGTCAGTGAGTGACGGTCAGGGGAGGCATATCTTCACAGACCTCTACAGGCTAGGCAACGGAACCCTGAATGCCATCAGATATCAGGATGAAATCACTGGACCCAGTGTCAGACCCCACACTGATACAGTGGGTCATGGATTCCGCCTGGTGCAACACAATGCCCAGCCTCATGGGGTGAGAGTATGGAGGCTGGAGGACGAAGGAATTTATACCACTGACTGGCCCCTCTGCTCAACTAAATCCAATAGAGCACCTCACCCCAGAGCACTGCCGCATCATTTTTTCACTTTTACTGTGGGAGTGTCTTTGAATTCAGCACTTTGTAGGTTGATAATTTTCATTTCCAACCAACACATTAACAGGTCTATACAGCTAGATATCCAGCATGATTTTTTGACTTCTGCTTGTGTTTTTCAAAAATAAAATCAAAAGAACCCTTCATAAGAAACTCTTTGTGCAGAGAGTTTGTTGCTCACCAACTCCCATCAGCTCTACAGCAAAGCAGGTCTTGCTACTGGGCGAGCTTAGGACAGTCCTCCAGTCCAGGAAGTAGGATGAGACAAGCATTGTTTCACTAGAGGTGTCTGTTTTTATCAGCACAAAGTGCACTGGGTCACACATTGACAGCATGGAGGTCGCATCTGCCATCTTACCACTTTCCCCTGGAATACAAAAATTGTAAAATGATACTCTGTACATAGATGGTTTATTAAGTAATACAATAAGAACAGTATTTGTGAGTGACACAAACAGTGGTGGTTAACACACACCTATACCGTCTCTGTGGATTTCTAACAGGAAGCCCTCCTTGAGGTCAGGTTCACAGGCACAGGGCACTGGCTTTGATCGAAACCTCTGGTTGCGGAAGTGCAGGTAGAGTGTGAAGGTAGAACACACCTGACCAGGTAAGGGATCCGGCTCCTGGAGATGCTCCAAAAAGGCTTTGCCTCCAAGCACCTGGAGATACAGACATCGCCTTGATGGGTCGATATTGGCTGAGAAGAGAAAAGCAGAAGAGGAATAATATTATACAAAACAGTCTATGCATCACATTATTATTTGCTTGGTTTGCAAATAATGTTTCTTACTTTTTTTCAGATGAGTGATATCTTTATCGACAAAGTGAGCAGCAGGTTTTGTAGGCGATCCTGTTTCTGCTTCTGTGCCGGCTTCCTACCACGCCAAAACGACACGACAGAACAGTCAGAAAAGATGGGACAGAACTGACACACTGTATTACAGATATGTTTAATCCATACTGAAGGCAAACTTTGAAAGTAAAACGTAGCTATCAAGGGGATCAATACATTGTAAATGTTCGATTTTTGAATGGATGGAACGAAAAATACTTCTAAAATAAAAACCAATCTGGAAAATAGGTCTGAAACTGCATCCAAAAAGCTGGGCAACCTGAGTAAAGTGAAGATCTTTCATCATATCATCTATGATGCCTCTGCGCTGCAGAGCACGCAGGAAATCTGCCTCAGACAGAGACCGACGTGCAGGACCTTGATCATCCCTCACAGTCTCAGCCAGCACCTCTCGGATCTTCCCATGGATATCCATCTGACAAACAGAAGAACAAAATTCCTTCACCTACTTAAAAAATGTGTTTGTGCTTTCTCAACATCCTCTAAAAACAGTCCTTTCCATTTAAACTCTGACTTTGGGAAGTGTGAATATGAAGGCAAACCCATCAGGAAATGTTTTATATCAGTAGACCTATAAGTACCGTCTATTCCGTGCATTATTGATGCGAAATCTTTTCTCATTCATTACTTTTTTCCATTTACTTTTTTAAAATCAATTTTTCAATCAAATCAGCAATAAATGTACGATCGAAAATATAGGATCGAAATTGGTCTTGTGTGCTGTGTGAATTTGTACTTTATCTGCTTATAGAGGCTTGACAGGTAGCTCATATTGGCTGGAAAACAGCAGCAGTTCCCTACGGTGCTTCAAATAATGCTGTCTAAAGAGATGGTGCAGCCAATCTTACCAACTAGGTGATAATATGAGATTTCTCTGTGATGTGCAAATGCAAGGAAATAGCCATTTGTGACATTAAAAAAATATATATATATTTGCCCACTATAAACAGCTAGCTTCCCCCGTTCATGAAAAATACCCGTGTATTTGTATGCTGCTTAAGGACTTCAGCATTCAACTGTACATTGTGTACAACACGAATTGCCATAAAATCTATATAGTTTTCTCACCTTGAGCAGATGGTTGTGAATGATTTGCTTCAGCTCGGAAGCTTTCTCTGGAGGCAGCGACATTATTGCTATTATTTGTGCTTTTTAGGCTAAGCTAACTAGCCAGGCTTAGACATGGGTAGTGGTAGAAACATTAAATAACGCCGTTTCTTCTTATATGAGCTATAATGGAACCTTGTATGCATTCGCCATTTTTCGCAGAAATTTTCTTTTCTGACAGCAACAACTACCAGTTTAAACAGTGGCGGAAAAGCGAGCGGGAAGGTTTCTCCGCTGATGCCCGACACCATACTCCGGAAAAAATCAATACCTCGACAATTTTGCTCTAAAGTTACAGGATTTGTAAGAATCGACATATAAACCACGATATAAGTATTTTTGGTGGTATATTTATTGTAGTTTTAGTTCATTTTTGCTCACCAATTATTCCCAATTTTATTCAGGGATATTTTTACGTACCCCAATCGCATCACGAATTGCGACGACATGAGAAAGACCCTTGAATTGTAGTTTAAATTATAGCTACTATTTCTTATGTGTAGCTTTTTTGTATGTGGTATCGCTTTCTTACCAAGACAAGACATAAATGGATCAAAGTATGTATATCGTGTATATTCGGTGTGCATAACCTGCTTTGGACAAAGGAATAAACATTTAAATGCAACTTTGTAAGATTAAACGACCCGTACGTTTCTAAGTACTTATAATTATCCCAGTAGGGAGCAAAATCTCTGTAAAAAAAAATCAATCAAATTAAATGTTTTAAGAAAAGTAAACTTATGGTGAATATGGTTGCATTATTTCTTGACCTATTGTTTAAATTCTGTTAATGAGTAGAGAGTGTCACTCGGGAGGGGGCTTCAATGGATGAAGAAAGGTGAAGAAAACATGTACAAAGAGGAGTTGGGTCTGTAAGGTTTTAAGTTGTATGTGAGACTGAATACTCATGGATGACAAAATGACCGATTGGCTAGGCAGAGAGATCGAGCTGGGAAGCATGTGTAGCAGGTTAGAGTGATTCAAGACAGATTTAGAAATATGCTAACAAGTGAAGAAATGGAGTTGAGAAGACTGAAGGAGTACTTTGAGGAGCAAATGAATGAAGAAAATGAGAGAGAAAGGAGGATGGATGGAGGACAGTGAATCAGGAAGAGCCAAGGATTGGTAAGGAGGATGGGAGGGCAGCTATAAGGGGATGCAGAGTGGAAAGGCAGTTGGTCCAGACACCATACCTGTGGAGGTATGGAGATGTCTAGGAGAAAGTGGACTTTTTAACCAGATTGTTTAACACAAGAACACGGGTGGGGAAGAACAAGGGTGATGTGCAGAGCTGTAGTAACTACAGAGGGATAAAGCTGATGGGGCCATTACCATGAAGATATGGGAAAGAGTTGCTGAAGCTAAGTTAATATAGGTGATGATCAGTGAGCATCAGTATGGCCTCATGCAGGGAAAGAGCACTATAGATGTGATGAATGATTACTCTTAAACGTAATTAAGAGTAATCATTGAGAAGTATAGAGGTCAGGAGCTTCACTGTGCCTTTGTGGATCCAGAGAAACAGCGTCAAGAGAGGAACTGTGGTACTGTATGAGGAAGTCAAGAGGGCCAGAGAAGTGTGTGTGTAGTGCAGGACATGTATGAGGACAATGAGACAGTGGTGATGCATGCAGTAGGAGTTACAAACGATCAAGGATCTGCTCTGTGCCCCTTCTTGTTTGCAGTGGCGATAGGCATATATTGACAGTTGAGGTCAGGCAGGAGTCTACACGGATTATGTTTGCAGATGACACTGATCTGTAGTGTGATTGGGAAGCAGGTGGACCAGAGCCCATAGAGGTAGTGGTATGCACTGTAGAGGATTAAAGTCAGCAAGAGTAACACAAAATACAAGTGTGAATGAGAGGGAAACAGGTGGAAAGATGACCGTACCGTAGTAGAGTGAAAATACAGTGCAGAAGAGAGGTGAGGAACAGAGTGCAGGCAGGGTAGAAGATAAATGTCATCAGGGGTGAAAGGACAGCAACAAAACTGAAAGTGAGGTTTACATATCGTCTCTTTGAGATGGTGACACAGACAAAAAGGAAGCTAGAGCGGAAGATCTCCGAGGAGGTTCATGGGTGTACGGAAGGAGGCGATGCAGAGGACTGGTGTGACAGAGCAGGATGCTAGACGGTGTGAGACGGACGCAGATGATTCGCTGTGGCGACCTCTAAAACGCCCAGAATTAGGAGGAGCTGTACGATATAACGACAAAAGAGATCAAGCCAACATCATATAGACAAGCTGAAAGAAGTGCAAAGGCACAAAATACATTCAACACAAACCACACACAGTCCCAGACAAGAGAAAATGAAATTACTACAGCAGTCAATGTGAGCATGGCCTCTTCTTGAAATATTGAATCAATTCCTGGAATCCACAGTGAGAGGTCTCCAGTCTGTCTGCATTGATTTAGCTCATGGTCAGAATGAAATTATGAGTAACAGCACAGAAAGTGGGTGGGGTGGGAAGAGCTGTGGGTAAGCTGCTTTACGGATACAGAATTAAAGAACAGGCAAGCAAATTTTTGTTTATAAAAAAAAGAAAAAGAAAAAAAAAGAATATTTTATTTTTTATGAAGTATTTAATGTTTTTGTTGTGGTTTTGTCATTTTTCTCATCAAAAGTCTTCTGTCATGTTCCACACTGCAGCTCAACAGTGTACAAAACTCCCCTGAAAACTGTACACAGAAAACAAATGAATGGAATGTTACACTATATTATTGTTAAATAAGAAAATAACAATAATAATAAAATAAAAGCCATGTTCTACTGTAGCCAATCAAAAATTTCACTTCAGGAGTCAATACATGCAAATGACACATTCAATGTTCAATCAACTCAGACGCATGTTACTGTACACCACCTCTAATCTGGTCATTGCAGTGCAAACATGTTACTCACATTACGTGCGACACGACAATTTTCTGTACTGATCGCACATACCAAAAAAAAAAAAAAACATTCTGGGAGCGCACTTTTTTTTCCTCCTTTCTGTATTTAACACATTTCAAGGCACATTAAAAGCTTTTTCAACCACCCCACAAGGACATCGCTCTCTTCTAAATTTAATCCAAGGTGCTCTCCTTCAGCTTCTAAATTGCACTATTGTAGCTTTGGATTGGTCCCAGTCAATTGAAAACCGAATCGGCAATCATGTGGGTTCAAAACACGGACAGAATGTAGAACGGTACTAGCATCATTTTGTAATACAGGTGTCAGTTATGACAGAGAGATTCAACAGAATATACATTCGACATGAGGGGAGTATGCGAGGGTTCATCATCAGGAGCTTGTCTGACTGTTATCTTCCTAAAAACAGGCTTTGGTTTCTTAAAATAAACAACAACAAAAAACAAAAACAGCGTGATCACCTGAACAAACACAGACCAACCCATCCAGTGGGTAAATAACTTGCTAAGGGGCAACGTTTATGATCCATGTGGCAGCTAACAAAGGCAGGCAAAAAAAAAAAAAAAAAAAAAAAAAAAGTGTGCACATAACAGAAAATAACCACTCTAGCCGAGTCTGAAACATTGGCAAGGAAGTGTCCACTCACACAAAAATATTCTTCTGGCCGTGTTGAGATGCCCTGCTAAATGTGAATGGAAGAACAAGTGGTGGTCTGGAAAACCGCAGAATGCATGCATTTCATTATATTACATTAAAACTAAAGAAAAGTAAAATCCTACAGCTGAATCTTGGCTCTGGAGTTTTCCTACAAGTCTACAGTAGGATGAACAAGTCAACACAAGTCATTCTGAAATGCAAAATGTAAAACGTGTTGATCGACACATATCTGACTATTACAAACAAAGAATGTAAAAATAAACCTGTCACTATATATTTCTCTTTGTACTGCACCTTTAGTAAGTTTCTGCAAAGCCATTTTTGCTATGATACAGTACATTCATGAGCAGTGACAAGAAGGAAAGGAAATTAAATCATCGTGCTGGCACCGAGATCCTGAGATGTTACTATTTTTTTGTTTCGATCTTACATGAAAAATATACAGACGCTCGTTTGATCTAGCGCTCCCGCATTTTGACCTTGAGAAATAAATACCCTCAATTCTGCACATATTACTGTCTAAGTCTACGTCGAGAAGAAGTACCTAATCTCAGGTACCGGTGCAAAATAAGAGTCCGATTTAAGTGACCCGCAGTGCTTCACTGGGAATACATCCAGTACAGCAGGCTTATGGCCAAGACAGCCCCGGCGCCGGCGCCGACATTGAACAGGATGGGTCTCCAGTACTGCCACTTCTCCTGTTTCCTCTCAGACTCTGTCAGTCTCTGTTTCATTTGTTGGACCCTCTGTGCTGTGCTGGCAATCCTTTCCTCACGGTGTCGCTTTCGGACCCTGAAATAAGACAGAGAGTACAGCAGTCCAACAATAAACAACAGGGTAATACTCACTTTAATCCCCACAAATTGTGTCACTGCTGTACCAAAGCTTTACTACAAAGATGAACAAATAAAAGGGTGAAACCTGATTTCTTTCTTTTCTATGTGCTCAAAAAGATAAACTGAATCTCAGCGCATGGATGGGAACAAGTCAGCAGATTTCAACGCTTAATTTTTAATCTGCCAAACTTCAGTTCTGTTACTTACTGCCCAGAATTGTCTGCCTTATTGTGATCTTGGGCATCTGGCTCTCCTGCAAGCCTGTCTCCTGAGGGGGCCTGAGACTCTAGGTGGGGTCCGTTGGGTCTGCTGTCGTTAAGGTGAGGTCTAGGTGGAGGTGGTGGAGGGGGTAGATCTGGCTCCAGGTCATCTCTGGACAGCTGTGTCAGCTTGTTCTAACAAAGAGGATGACATGCAGAGACAACCAAGAAGGAAAATTTCAGTGTACTGTCAGCTTATGACAGAGAGGAAGAGAATAGTGATCCTTTTCCAAAATAAAAGCTTAAATTCCTGATTTTTAAATATGTTGGCTCACATTCTCATCATTTAGTTTGCAAGTGGCAAAACTAAAATTCTGGTAAAGAAAGGGCACCTGCAAGACGCAAATGATCAAAGAGCGTCTGTATAGTCATTACATAACAAGTGTGAGGATCTAGTTAGTTTGTCAAGTGAGTCGGCCATTATTTTGACAGTTACCTTATAAATTAAAGAGGCCCTATTCATTGTTATGGGAAAGCACCCACACACACCACTTTAATTAGACACTTTCTGATGGCTCTGAAGAAAAACTCCAAAAAAATGAAATGGAATTAGGAAGTTTGTAACATTTAAAATTACTGCTGGCAGGGCTTGAAACTCTGGTAATCACTTCATT
Source organism: Maylandia zebra (assembly GCF_041146795.1). Lineage (NCBI taxonomy): Eukaryota > Metazoa > Chordata > Actinopteri > Cichliformes > Cichlidae > Maylandia > Maylandia zebra. The sequence continues at coordinate 6,903,518 of NC_135177.1, read as the reverse complement.
TTATTGTGAGGTTGTGTTTTATACGGTCTGCGTCAAAGGCAATTTTGTGTTGATGCAGCAAGAGAACATTTAGACAGGATTTTTGCAGGTTTCAGCATGTACAGTTGAAAACTTAAGACTTTAATGCCTTAAAGAATGCAATTCAAGACCCGTTTCCAAGCTAACCAGACCGTGAAAGGATGGTAGAAAACCAAGAGAGCCCACATGTCACCTTAAACTTTACTATTATGTTTATTTTCACTTCTCTGGAGTAAAACAGAATGATTCTAATATACTTGTATACAAGCCAATGTTTCTCAACGTAAGTGCTGCATATCATTTAAAATTTCTCATTTCCCTTTAATGCTTTCAAATGATTAGCTTCACTTTCCCAGAAAATGTCAAAGAAACATTCAAAAATCAGTCATCGCCACCTCTTTTAGCGTCTGATGCCGGCTTTTGAGCGAAACTGAAAGCAAAACTTGAAACCACAACAATGCCTCCGTCTTTTATTGGAGTAACACTGCTCTTCGGGTGGTTACTGAAAGTCAGATAACAAATTACAAAAGCTTATTTAGAACCAGACTTACAAGCTTTCAATCATTCTTGTGACTACCTGTGTTTCTGAGTTGTCTGTCAGGATGAGCTTGGCTCCCTCAATGACAGCCATGTATGAAAAGCGGAGCTGGTCAGGGGTCTGGATCAGGCCCATGCGGTATTCCCTCATGCCAAGTAGCACCTTTTGTATGTCCATTGATGACCGGTTTTTCCTCTTCTCCATCTGCAAAAACAGATTTTCCCATTTATGGAATAACCGCTTAATAGAGAATCACATCAGGTGCACAGGATATCACACCTTTGTTTTCCTTTAGGAAGTCATGAGCTGTAATATTGAGAAGTTTCAAAAGATGTATTACATTTGAGAAAAATCGAGGTAATCTGTGAGAGAGTGGTTTGATTTAAGGTGCATGTCCAAACAACTTACCAACCTGTCTCAGAGTCTAATGCTGCTTAAGATGTGAGTGCTGGGAAGAAATATGTTTTAGCTGTTCCAAATCGTAACTCATAAACTGCGTATTTAACAGGTGAGTTAAATACACAGCAGAGCAAAACTATGTGTACAAAATCTGTTTTTATTTATGGGAGCTTTTACCATGTACATTAACTAGCAGAAATTTCAGGCTCTTTAAACCTGTGCTTTCCAGCTGACTAGGAAGTGAGAACAGAAAGAGTTCCCACTAGAATTCACTTGTTTTTTTGTGCGTTGTGTCTCCTACATTGTAACAGCTTTACACTTTAGGGTTTCTAATTAATATCTGACATAGAATAAATGTGATAATTTCCTAACGTACAATGGGTATATAAAAAGCCTGTATAGAATGGTCAATTTGACCAGTAAAAATATCGCAAGCAGGGACAGATTCACTTTCCTCTGGCATGATTCTATCCGCAGTATGAAGGTGTTGATGGTAACATGGCACTGAGGTGTGCACAGGTCACCCATACTTTCTAAATGTTCAGGAACCTTTGAGGTGGGGCTCGGAGCATTGAAAGCTGATTGATGTTTTCTTACAGCACCATTGTTGTACAACTTTTAAAAGCCACAAGAGCAAAGAGGCTGTTTTTGCTTGTTGCTTTATTAGGAAGGAGCGGGACGAAACATCTGACAGATAGCCTTGTTTGTTTATGCACAGGGTGACATTCAAAGGTTATTTGAGGTGATGGGCCAGAAGACTAATTTTTTTAAAATTTTCTATTTGGGGTTTAAAAAGCAGGGCAAGGCTCTGAAGGAATTCTTGCTCAAGTTTCCAAAACCTATCCCAAAACCAGCCCCCATAAAACTTTTCTCCAGAAGGCTGAAGGTGTTGAATTTGAAGCAGGAGCTACTTTCATGAGCAGCATCCTCTTAGTCCATGATTCCTTAAACTGACTTCACTGTGGATAGTGATGCTGGTGTTCCAGCAATTTCCAGTTCATGGCAGTTCTTGGAAAAGTTGTGACAAATCCAAGCAACTTGATCTTACATATAACTGTTTGAACCGATAATCTTAAAATTGGCAATTTTTTGGCTCAAAAGGACCTTCCCAATTTGTCTAAATCTACAATTCTCCTTCTTAGAGCTGTACTGAGTTCCCCTAAATTTCCCATTGTTCTGGTCAGTCCAATGAGTGCTGCCAAACAAATCATTTTAATCACCCCAAAGAGAAACTGCCAGTTGTCTGCAATCCTGATCACTAAGAAGAAGTCTATAACCCTTGGCCTTGTAGAGTTTAAACATATTACAGAATCTTTAGGACTAGTAGATGTGCGTATGAATACCTTTGACCCTATGCAGATTAGAGAATTCTTCCATGTCTTAATACAATACTGTAATCCTGGTAACTCTATGTGCATTCTAGCCACCTTTCTTTCTCCTTGCTCCTTTTAGGCTAGACTTTATTAATATAGCACTTATCCAGTCTTACTGACCAAAGCACTTAAAAGTGCATATACATTCATGCAGCACTTTTAATATTGCACTACTGCACAGGGCTTTTCCTATCACACTCACACATCACGGATTTGTAGTGGTGTTGCTTTCTGCTTGTGTTAGTTTATCATTCTGGGCTGACTTATGAAGGTGATAATGCCCTGCAGGTGATAACCTGCTTGTCCATCTTTAGGTAATTGAAATCAGATAATGGACAGACATCCTGCATATGCTGAGTTTGATTCATAGAAGACGCTGAAGATCTCCTTCTGATCAACCCACTACTTACTTTTGGTGTAGTGTTGAACAATAATGAAAGACCTACAGCACTTAAGGTCTGGTTAACCTAACAGCTGGCCAAAAAAAAAAAAAAAAAAAAAAAAAATCATTTTAACAAGGCCGACAGACAAGTCAAACAGCCACAGGAAATTTGCAAAACTTTCTAGTGAAATAAGATTCATCTTTTTTTTTGCTTTTAGAGCTTTAAAACTCATCAAGACATGATAAGAATTGGGAATTTAGTTCCATATAGTTGCAGACACATGTGGAATTGTGGTAATTTAGGAGTTATTCCTGAGAAACCTGATTTCCCAAGAAATAATCAGTTAAGGGCCTCTTCTCTGCTCCAGTTAAAATATTCCAGACTTTACACACTCACGCTGAATACCTACACGTCAACACTGCTCTGTAAGCACGTTATCAGCACACAAGTACAATCAGAGCATGAACGCCTCATCTTACCATCATCAGACTGTAGTCATTGTAATGAGAACCTCTTGCGAAAGAATTCTCTTTAACAGTGGCAGACTTTCAGTGACATTTCCCCACTCCCCTTCTCACCAAAACTAGACAGGTATCCACCAAGGCAAAGGTCCCTGAGCGACCAATCCCAGCGCTGCAGTGCACCACTGAGGGCCCATGCTCCGGGTCCAGCGAGCCAGACTCCCGAACCTTGAAGAGGAAGTTGAGGAAGGAGGCAGGGGATTCTGGAACACCGAAGTCAGGCCATGTGGTGTAGTGAAAGTGATAGATCTCTCTCGACTCCTCTGTCTGTGGTAGGCATAATGTTTGGTCAAGACTGGAGCATTGTATAGACACAGTTCTGCATGACTTAGCTGATTTGTCACTAGGAAAACATTACACACTCTGGAATCACAGTCTTTTTTCAGCTACATGCTATTATACTTAAATGGTAAGAGACTGGTTAAGCAGTGCTTAAAACCATGCTGAAACTCAAGAGAGATGCTATTAACCAATAGGCACCCTTGCATACTCACCTTTGTATTTTGTAGTTCCAGCAATCTGATTGTGAAATAGGATTGGTCCTCCTCTGACAGTAGCCTCACAACAAACCCTGTGTCTGTGAAAGACATCTGTAGCTCCTCGGTGGTAGGCCAGTATTGCGCGCACTTTTCCTGTTGAGACAAATACATTCAGTTACTCATGGATAGGCTGTCATGTGCCTCGAGCCATTTGAAGAACTTCTGACTTAAATACTGAGAACAGTTGCACATATGTACACCATTCCTCGGATTCGGAAAATCAACCGTGTGCAAAGAGAACAACTAATTACGTTCTTGTACACCGAAGTACCTGACAGCTTGTTTCCAGTTTCCATTGGTTGTTCTTGGCACCAAGGCCATGATAGTTAGCTACACTAAACTCAACTAAAAACCAAAGTGTGGAGAGAGAGAGAGAGAGAAAACAACTCTTTACTGAAACTTTAAAAAAAAAAAAAAAAAAAAAAAAAAAAAAAAAAAAGACAATGAAACACACAACAATAAAACCTCACTGAAAATGAAACCTTTTTAGAGAGTAAAACCTAAACTGAAATATGAAAACCAAATACAAGTGAAACGAAAAATCAAAAAACACATTCAAAACTAAATGCAAAAAGAAACTAAGTAATCATTAACTTTCCTGGAACTGTGGTTAAAGTTTCAAATAAATGGAAACAACAGAACTGAAACTTTACATACAGTACAACTTAAAACATGACCACAGAGCTTAAGACAATCTTGTGAAACACAGAGTTCTGATGAAGTATAACACCACAAAGGAAGAAAAAGACATTTTAAACTAGACTTTTTTTTTTTAAATGTAAGGAAATTCATTTTTTCCATTGTCAAGTAAAGGAATTTGAGTCATGATAGCTGCCCAAAATATCTCAATTAGGCTTTGATCCATAACGAATTTAAACATGTGCAGCTCTTCAGTATCTCAATTCATTTTTTCAAAATTGTGGCATTCTTTGCATCTCAATCTGTCTGTCAGCATGGTTACACCTACCACGGTGAATTTCATGAAACGTGGTGAAGAGATGGCACATGCATGAAAAACAAGCCAATTAAATTTTATAGTAGATCTGATCATCTTTTTGAAAACTCCAAAACAGGGCTGAAATCCTTTCTAGTCTACCAGATAAAAGTGGGTACACTAGAAAGAAAACACAATAAAACGTATCTTGGATTCTATTTCATCTTGTAAAATGCACAGAATTTTAGCATCAGTGGAAATAGGAATGACAAAGACAATTGATCTCAAACCTTTTGGGATGAGCAAATGTATCTACATCTATTAATAAAGATATGTCTCCTCAAACTTTCAAACCTAAACAGCAGGGGGACTTCAGAACATAATAATTAGAAGGTGTTGCAGTGTACTCACAGATCCTTTTTCAATCACTCTGTTGAGCATTATAACAGCTTTGCAACTCTGTTCCCAAATCATCAGCCAGAAATGGCCGCATGTATTCCTCAAGGGGCCCTGTCAAAGCAAAAGTAGAAAATCCACATAAACAAATAACATCCAGAGATCATGAACAACTACCAAAATGCCAAACTCAAATCCTGTGTATTTTCCTTTGAGTGGCACGCAGATGTGTTCAACAGATATCCGTGCAGACAGTTCAGTGTACACTGCTTGTCCTACAATCTACATACCTGAGAAAGAATGTAAGCTCTTTGGGCTTCTTCCACATCGACTAAACTTGCATTGATGTAGTCATTTTCAGAGTTTTCAAGTTTTACCCGACTGTGATCGTCTGAAACCAAGCAAGAGATCACAGAGCAATTATGACGACGTCATTCTCGGCAGCACATATCGTCACTGAGAGCCTTAACTGTCGTAACACTCACATGGGCTGACATCTCTGTAGCGGTTCAGATTCCGATTCACTGGAAGCTTTGCCACTTTGTAGGAATATTCACTGGCTTGGTTACGGATCTCCTGTTGCAGATGAGAAACCAAACAGGAACTCAGAAGGATCGCTTTGACAGCGACAGGAAACTGTGACACAACCTGTTCAATTCATGTGCATCCAGTTTTACTGGAGTGGTGACCAGTAATGACATTAAAAGAAAAACCATACAGAGATCAAAGGTCCTCAATCCTTTGTACTCAATTAATCACAACTGGTCTGCTTTGTTTTCATTGTCATTTGTCAAACTTAATCTACTGCAATGCCTCAGGCTGTTGTTTTCCTTTTACAACACAGTCTGCATGGGCAAGGCCAAAGGGCGAGCACAGTTCTATTATTATTTCATTCTGGGGAACAGAAGCAGTTTTACTGGAGACAAGAAAAGAATAAAAGAGAATAAAAATTATTTTTGACACTCCCAAGAATACTGTCGTGAGCAGGGGCGTGTCCCCTCACTGCCACTGAGCTACAGCACCATGGATAAGACTAGTGGCAAAAGTAATTTTTAGTGGTACACAAAGTACAGTTTCAGTGCATAGATGTACTAAGACATGATGCTGTATTCTTGGTCTGCATATTTGACTTCCTTAAACCTCCCCATTTATTCAAGCTTGGGACTTGTATTAGAAATGAACTGAGAGATAAACCAATAACATATGGAACTGAAAAGCACCATTATGTACAATGAGCACTATTGGTTTAAATATATTATCATGCTAACGACATTATCCTTAAAATGGGTAAGAAATTAAATTAAGTATTAGTATTCTCATTTCTGTTTAATCCCACTTTAATTCTCAGTAGGACTGGGAGCCTGACGTTAGCATGGAAGAAATTTGATCTTTTATGAAATTACTTATCATGCACTTTTTATATATACCCCCCCCCCCCCCCCCCCCGCTCCCTGTCAAAAAAAGTTTTAAAGGGGTTTTTTAAAAACATTTTCTAAAAATGTATAAAGTGTGCACGTTCATTTCTTCTTAATTTATTAACACTGATGTGTAAAAACAAAACAAAAACAGTTCTAGTTACATGGTATCTTTGTAGTTCGCAGCTGCACATTACAGGGTCATAGCCAAAGTTTAACCGGAACAGAGATATTATAAACGAAATGCTGTGCTGCGTGGTAAAACACAACACGCTTTTCTGTGGAAGTCCTGATGAGTTCTCAGAAACTGCGGCTGACGTCTGCTAGCGTCAGCCAGCATTAGCTAACCGAAGTGAAGATCGAGCCGATGCACGTTTTCCAGCTACGGAAGTCAGCTAGCGCGAAATGCTAGTTACTCATTCGTCTTTACCAATTGCACTCCAATATGTATAAAGAACCTGGAAGTCATGTCGCGAAGTGTAGAAATTTACACAATTAAAAGCGTGGACGAAAAGTGACCAAAATCTCTAAGTGGTGTCTAACTTGATAGCTATCAAATTAGCTAGCTAAGTTAGTTAGCAACCGATCGTCATAGAAACAAGAGAGGCCCGGTCAGTGTCCCGACTTACATTGTAAAGGTTTTGCCATCTCCCCGACGAATCAATGTCTTGAAATTCTTGCTCCATTGTGTTGTAGTTAGTGAACCCAGACACTTGCCGGAATAATCTCAGAGTGTTTTCAGCACCGTTCACCAACTTACTCCTTTCTGTCAGCCATCTAAACAGCGGTGTGTGTAACCCTAGGAATCCCTGCGGGGAGTCTGCTGCTCCGGCACAATACTGCTTGCTTGCTGCCTGCCTGCACGTTGACTGACCCGGGTTGCCAGATATGCGTTCATCACGGCCTTCCGCAAACACACACACACACACACACACACACACACACACACACACACACACACACACACAAACAAATCCTCTGGACACTAAACTACAAAAATCTGATATTAACATTAATATAAAATAAAAAACACAAGAAAGGATACTGACACTTAGCTCAGTGTTCTATTCAGCAAATAAACAAAACAAAAAAACAAGGTATATTGCAGTATTTCAATGAATGCATTAATTTAATTAATTAATGCAATAATCTTATTGAACCCATAAAAGTTCTTTCACAATAAATCTACTGAATGTTTTAAGTACTATTATTTTTTTGCCTTTACAAAATTCATTTGCACAAATCTGTTTAAATATTGTTACTTGAAATTAACTTTTAGTAATAAAGTTAGCGAAGAAAAAAAACTGTCAGTTGGATCAAACCTGGCAACCGCGCAAGAGGTAACTTTGACAGTATATTACATACTATATTTATTTTGGCAGTTGTGTATTAATAAACCTATTAATCTGTCTGTTCAAAGTAACTCTGGCTGTAGCACTTTTTCACCGAATAACTTTCGTTATATTTTATCTTCTTATAAAGAACCCCAAAGTCGCATTGAGCTGCTTAAAATTTGTGTGCATGCGCCGCCGTGTGGTCAATAGCTTGTACTACACACAATCACATTACCGCCAAATAAACAGCACAAGTAGACACATGACAGGCCTGCCAGCTAATCGTCCCAGCTAGAGCTGCCGGTACATAGTTGTCATCATGTTTGTTGCGCGTAGTATCGCGGCAGATCATAAAGATCTAATTCATGACGTATCGTATGATTTTCACGGCCGGAGGATGGCGACTTGCTCCAGCGACCAAAGTGTCAAGGTGAGCTGTACATCATAGTTTGCTAATGTTAGCATTAGCCGTTATAGCTAGCAGGATAGCCTTGCCCACATTACCGACACTCTCACCTTACATACTGAAATTACTGACTCGTTTTCCTGCAGTCGTTGACAGACGATGAGGTTGTTTGAGAAAACTTCCGCTGGTTCTTACACTCGAGGGAAATTATCTCAGTTTAATATGCTAGTCTGTTAGCTCTGGTGCTTGTAGCACACGAGCTAGGCTGGCCACAGATAAGCTCTATAGCATAGTAGTGTAGTTAAGCACTGCAGTTTTCCGACAGAGCTATCGATGTAGTGTTTATTATGTGACGACATAATAAAGGACGTACATACAAATGTCAGTGCAAAACCGGTGATAATTGTGCACAGACACGTGAGGAGTATTCAAGGTTGTGATTTTATTCCACTCAGGTCTGGGACAAAAGTGAGAACGGAGAGTGGCACTGCACAGCCAGCTGGAAGGTAAACCACCATAATTTCCTTTTCTTTTTTATTTATTACTTTATGTTTGTGTTTTTGAGTATGAACACAGCATGAAATTCAAAGTATCGATGGAGTTAATAGATGAATGCTGTTATGTGCAGACACACAGTGGATCAGTGTGGCGAGTGACCTGGGCGCATCCAGAGTTTGGACAGGTTCTAGCTTCTTGCTCCTTTGACAGAACAGCTGCTGTTTGGGAGGAGATCGTAGGAGAGTCCAATGACAAGCAGAGAGGACTGAGCCACTGGGTTAGTACACTTGCATTACATTTCCCATTTAACATAACTGTTTGTTAGATTTCACCTGAGTGTTTCATGTTGGGCTTTTTTAGATTAAGAGAACCACGCTAGTGGACAGTAGAACGTCAGTGACCGATGTGAAGTTTGCTCCTAAACACATGGGTCTTATGCTGACCACCTGCTCTGCGGATGGGGTGGTGAGGATCTACGAGGCTCCCGATGTGATGAACCTGAGTCAGTGGTCCCTGCAGCATGAGATCTCCTGCAAGCTCAGCTGCAGCTGCATCTCGTGGAACCCCTCCAGGTTAGACTGCCGGTTTACTTTGTGTAAGGAACCAAGATGAGATTCAAATGTAGAGAGCAGCTGTAGTGCTTTTATATTATTTGCTTGCATATGTTAGAACAGCGGTACCCTCGGACCAGTACCAGTCCGTGAGTCGTTTGGTAACGGGCCGTGAGAGTTGAGGCTCAGGTGTTAAATGTATGGTTTTCAGGGTTTTTATCGGTTTTCAGCGTTATTTTGTTATCGTTTTTATCGTTAACTCGGTTTTCCTGGGTCTTTTCGAGTGTGTTATGAATAAATCTTCTTTTTTTCGGTACCGGTACTAGTTTTATTTTGTTGTATTTATCTGCGACACCTTAAAGGCCGGTCCGTGAAAATAATGTTGGGCATAAACCGGTCCGTCGTGCAAAAAAGGTTGGGGACCGCTGTGTTAGAACACATTTTCAGTTATTGTGCTTATGAAATAACACAATTACTACCGCTAATTCTTTCAATAAAACAGCTTACAGCTAAACTTAATGTGACTTATAGACATGCAGGTATGACAACATCATGAATAATGCTATGCAAGTATCACTTGACTTTTTCATGTGTATGTAACACCATGCTGATAACAGTCTGCTGGTGTAACCACGCGTTGTTTCCTACAAACAGCTCACGTGCCCATCCTCCCATGTTTGCTGTGGGGAGTGACGACAGCAACGTAACATACGGTGGGAAGGTTCAGATCTACGAGTACAACGAAAACACACGGTGGGTATTCATTATGAGGTTTCAAGAAGAAAATAAAAGACCGATCTGAATGTTTGAAAATGTTTTGGAAAAATTCTGTAAAGATGAGATGAAAAATACTCAAAGGATAAATTCAAATGGTTTATTATTTAGATAAGTTGAACAAAAAGTTAAGCAAGTAAATGAAGAAACAAGGTAGAGGAGAGAAAACCCCAACAATCGCCTCTGAGCAAGCACTTGGCGACAGTGGGGAGGAAAAACTGCCTTTAAATGGGCAGAAACCTCCGGCAGAACCAGGCTCAGGAGGGGACAGTCAACTGCCGGGACTGGTTGGGGGGGGGTTAACAGAGGTGGAGCAAGACGAGGCTACATCAGGTGAGGAAGCAGTAGCGTCTCTCCTCCGGAACAAGTGGAACCATTTTTTCTTTTTTTTCAGGCACTTTTCCACGAGCGCTTTTTTTCTCCAGGATGAGATTTCTCAACTCATCAATTGTTTCTGTGTTTTGCTTTTCAAGTCTCTCACATCTTTGTTCCACCTCTTCTAATGTTGCTTGTTGTTCTTCAAGCTTGTCTTGGAGTTGTTTGGATGTTGCCTCCTGTATCAGCTTGTCCTTGTGCATGTCTGCATTTCTCTGTTGCACTTCTTTGTGCTTGTCTTCTAACTGCTCGTTTCTTTTCTGGATTTCTTGGAGCGTGAGCTGCAGGTCTTCATGTATTTTGTCTTGTTGTTGTTTTTGTGCCTGCATTTGAGTGTTTTCACGCTTCAAGTTATTATATTCCACCAAAATCCCCTTAACGAGCTCTGAGTTGTTTCTCGCATTTTGCTCGATCCTTTGCTGCATCTGTGAGCAGCGTTTCTCCAGTTTGTCCTTTTCTTCTTCCACTTTAGTTGCTTTGTCCTCCAGCTGATTACAAAACTCTTGCAGTTTTAGATTTTTAGACTCAAAGTCTTGGACGATACGCTTTCCTTCTTTCAGTCTTTCTTGTTGTTGCTCTTTCTGTTGAAGAAGGTCTTTATTTTGGCGCAGTGTTTCATCCAGGCTTTCTTTCAGCATTCGGTATTTTTCCTGCATGCTCTTCAGTTTGTGCTGCATGTCTCTTTGCTTTTTGTCATGCTCTTCCTTCTGTTGGAGGAATTCTTTCTTTTCTTCCACAGCTTCATGGAGCTGTCTTTGGAGGAGCTGATTGCTTCGCTCCATGTATTGGAGATCCCATTGTATCTTATCAGTCATCGTTTTATTGTCTTGGAGCTGGTTGGTCATTTCTTTTAGTTCTGCACTCTTTTGTCTGTTTTCTTTAATGAGGTGCACAATCTGCTCTCGGGTTTGAACAAACTTGATTCCCCAGCCCTCATTAATAATTTTTATGTCCGGCTGGCGCTGTTGTCTGTCTTCCAGCTCTTTACTTTGGGCTTCCATTCGTCTACACTTGTTCTCCAGTTGAAGTTTCTCTTCTTCAATTTGTTGCATTTTTTTCTGGAGAAGGTAGTTTTCATTCCTACTCTCCTCTAACGCCCTTTGGAAGGATGACACGCCATTTGGGGAAATTGGCCGGCCACGCCAGGAAGGAGGGGCGGCGTAATCTTTTTGAATTGGTTGTTCTTTTTCTTGGAAACATGTTGGAGTTTCAATACGATGACTTTGAAAAGCTTTCCAAATGTTTCTGTGGTGAACGTTTGTAGGCTGCAAACACAGATGCTGCTGAAATGAACTAAAACTTGCTGTTTCTCACCCCTACATAAGGAAAAAGGGGTGCTTAACTAGTTAAAAAGAACAAAAAAACAAACAAACATTTGGTGCAGTTTTCTTGTTTTCTGGGTTGTTGTTTATTTACAGTGGAGATGAAGATCTCGAACAAGTTGATTTGTTCACATTTGCACATCTTAATTTTTAAGAGGAATGTGTTTTTTGAGTTTGTGCACTATATGCATGTAAGGCAACCGTTTCCTTTTTCACTATTTTTGTGTGCTGCATTTTTCTCTTTTAACAAAAGGGGGACAAAAGACATTTAAGTCGACCTAAGATGATTTGTTTACATTTTTGCAAGGTCTTACTGAGGTGATGCAAAGTGAAACATGCTTTCTTCTATTTTGGTAATGTGCTGGAAAAGCTTGAAAATTGACCTTGAATTTGACCCTGAAAAATGTGTATGAACCCTGTTATTAGTGATGCACTAACCATTGAATTATGAAGACATACCAAAATAAATGACAGATTTTAATATTTATCTGTTTAAAAGGAAATATGCCAAAGCAGAGACACTCATGACGGTCACTGATGCGGTTCATGACATCGCGTTTGCTCCAAACTTGGGAAGATCTTTCCACGTGCTCGCCATTGCAACAAAAGATGTTCGAATATTTAAGCTAGTTCCGATGAGGTGAGTGTTTGCACTCTGTCTTATAGAAGGCCACAATGCACAGAAACTGGTGGAGTCATACAAATACTGCACTGAAGCCCTGCATGCAGTTCCTGAGCAGATGTTCTCTTTTTAAGATAATGCAAAATAAATATTCAATTTCCTGTTTCTTGTGTGCTCCTGACAGGAAGGAGAGCACGTCCACAGGACCCACCAAATTTGAGGTGCAGATTGTGGCTCAGTTTGACAACCATAACTCCCAGGTGTGGCGTGTGAGCTGGAATATCACCAGCACCCTGCTGGCCTCCTCTGGGGATGATGGCTGTGTGCGCCTCTGGAAAGGTGAGGGGGCTCTTAACAACTGCTTGTTTGTCTTCCTTTTACTTCAGTGACAACTTTAATAAAAGCTGTTTAATGTGGCTGTTCAGTGAATAGTACTTTTCACTGGGCATTGAATGACTTTTGTTCACTCATAGTTGGCATTGGTCATTTCCAGAATAAAGGATTTGTTGGTTCAACTGTGTAAAGAAAGCTGACGTTTTTGCACAGGTTCTCATCAAACCACAACAACTTTTTTTTATTCTCTACTGTCCGAGGTGCAAATACCTACTTGTGAATACATGTTGTAATCAGGTTAACCACTGTGTCTGTTTTCAGAGTATTGATTCCAGTAATCAAGCAGACTGATACTGGCAACCATTATGTCCTCCAGTTAGGAAACCTTTGCCCTCCTACCAAGCTTCAGGCTTTGTAGCTGTGTAGCAGCAGTTGCTGCTATTAATACTAGGAATATTGATTTAGTCATAGGTTAAATTGTGCAGTTATTCAAGTCATTCCACACCAGATCATTTGGAAGTGGTCCATAAGTTTATATGAAGTTGCTTCTTGTTTGAAAAATATTGGATAGATGGGATGCTGTAGTGTCTGTAACTTTGGGCGTTACCTGGATGTTTGATCTACCTTGATCCATAGTTGGGTCTTATTCAGGTGTGTCTATATACTGGTAAATGGACTGATACTTGTATAGCATCTTTCTACTTGGTTTATAATTCAAAGTGCTTCACCAAAACACACATTCATACAGTGCTTCTATCTTTTTTTCCAACATCTGCATACACACTCACACTCCCGAGTATTCAGCCTGGTGGAGTCAGGGAACGATTATTTTATTTTTTATTTGGTTTTAAAAACCAATTTTAAAAGATCTTAACAGTTTGTTTGCGCTGTAGCAGACTTTGTTTCTATACTCATAACCAAGCATCCTGACCGAGCTTACCTCTTTGTTTGTGTGATGCAGTTTGTATCAGCAGCAGGAAAAACCATAGCTTCTCTTTTCCAGGTTAAAAAATTTCATTTTATTTTGTTATGAAATGCATGTCTTAAAAGTTGGGCTAAATAGCAGTGTCAATTTTTACAAACTCCGTGCATATAGTACATCTGTTGATACGCAAGTATAGTCACAGAGTTAGCAGTCTGTCAGCATTAAAGAATTTACCTCTGCTTTGTCTCCACATCCTGCTCTCCTTTTCTGAGAAATATGTTTTTGAAGCTGTTAAGTGCTACCTCCGAGTCCATGTCTGTTAAATGGTGTTTGTTGCTGAGCCAGCATTACACACTGGTTTTGTGATAGTTTTTACACTGACACAGATATGGGAGGGCTTCAAAAATCTGAAAGGAATGAGAGAAAGGCGTTCAGAAGCGGAGACAGGGACTGCTACAGAGAGGCCAAGTACAGGTTCACTAAAGAAGTGGACATTGCTAAACATCAGCACTCTGAGAAGATGCAGCAGCAGATCTCAGAGAATGACTCGGCCTCTGTGTGGAAAGGTTTTAGGAATATCACCAACTACAAGCCTAAAACCCCCCACTCCACTGATGACTTGCTCTTAGCCAACACCCTTAACGACTTTTACTGCCGTTTTGACGAGCCATCAGGCAGCCTTCACACCTCCAACGGCCCCAACAATAGAGGCACTTTGGACACTAATTCCCCCACCTCTCCCCCCTACATAGAGCCATCACCACCTTCAAACTGTTCACCTACAACACCCCCCTCCTCACCCCACACAAAAGAGGATTTCACACCACCTCCTCCCACCACAACTCTTCATATTCATGAAGCAGATGTGAGGAAGCAGTTTAAGAACCTGAATGCTCGGAAAGCTCCCGGCCCAGACGGTGTGTCTCCTGCCACCCTCAGACACTGTGCAAACGAGCTGGCCCCAGTGTTTTCTGGCATTTTCAACTCCTCACTGCAGGCATGTCATGTGCCTGCCTGCTTCAAGTCCTCCACCATAATCCCTGTCCCCAAGAAACCTAGGATCACTGGACTAAATGACTACAGACCCGTGGCTCTGACATCTGTGGTCATGAAGTCTTTTGAGCGCCTAGTTCTCTCCCATCTCAGGACCCTCACGGCCCCCCTCCTGGACCCCCTGCAGTTTGCATATAGAGCCAACAGGTCTGTAGACGACACCATCAACATGGTGATCCACCGCCAGGATCCTGTTTGTGGACTTCAGCTCTGCCTTCAACACCATCCTTCCAGACCATCTCTGAGACAAGCTTTCCCAGATGAATGTGCCTGACCCCATCTGCCGGTGGATCACTGACTTCCTGACGGACAGGAAGCAGCATGTGAGGCTGGGAAAGAATGTCTCGGACTCCCGGACCATCAGCACCGGCTCCCCTCAGGGCTGTGTTCTTTCTCCTCTGCTCTTCTCCCTGTACACCAACTGCTGCACCTCCACCCACCAGTCTGTCAAGCTAATCAAGTTTGCAGATGACACCACCGTTATTGGACTCATCTCGGACGGGGATGAGTCTGCCTACAGGAGGGAGGTTGAACGTCTGGTGTCCTGGTGCAGCCACAACAACCTGGTGCTGAATGCCCAGAAGACAGTGGAGATTATTGTGGACTTCAGGAAGCACACAGCCCCACTCCCCCCCATCATCCTGACTGACACCCCCATCACCTCTGTGGACTCATTCCGCTTCCTGGGTACCACCATCACCCAGGACCTGAAGTGGGAGCCCACCATCACCTCCGTCATCAAGAAAGCCCAGCAGAGGATGTACTTCCTGAGGCAGCTGAAGAAATTCAACCTGCCAACACGGACGATGATGCAGTTCTACACTGCAATCATCGAGTCCATCCTCACCTCCTCCATCACCGTGTGGTACGCTGGAGCCACTATCAGGGACAAACAGAGACTGCAGCGTGTTGTGCGCTCTGCTGAGAAGGTGATTGGCTGCAGACTCCCATCTCTGCAGGATCTGTACACCTCCAGGACATTGCGGCGTGCAGCTCGGATCTCAGCTGACCCTTCTCACCCTGGACACAGTCTGTTTGACCTGCTCCCCTCAGGCAGGAGGCTCCGGTCCATTCGCACCAGAACCTCTCGCCACAAGAACAGTTTCTTCCCCTCTGCTGTTGGACACATGAACAATAACCATATGACTGTTCCCGCTACTAACACATGACCCTACGCTGTGTCACTGCATCATTCTATGTTTGGCACTGATCACCACCTGCACTCATGTATATATCTTTCAACGTAGCACTCTTAATTCTTATTCTCATGTATATATCTCATGTATAGCTCATGCACATATCTTTCTACGTAGCACTTTTAATTCTTATCCCTACTTTTATTTTTTCATGTCTATTTAAGTGCTATTTATGACACTATGTTTGCACTGAAGCACCGCAGCAATTTCCTAATGTTGTAAACCTGCTCAACATTTGGCAATAAACCCCTTTCTGATTCTGATTCTCAAAGTGCTAAAGCTGATAAATCCCTTCACAATAAATGGTTGTGCAGTAACTGTGTTCATAGCAACAAGTAGATTATCAAATGATTTGTGTGCTTCAGCAAAATGCACTGGTCTGGAGGAACACCAGATATTCAAGTGGAGAAAAGAGCCCCACTTGAATATCCCATGACGGTGAAAAGTTCAGCTGTCAGATTGTCCCCCTTCTCCTTTGTGTACGAAATAAATGCCGACTTTTCCTTCTGTCTCTGTGCAGCTAACTACATGGACAACTGGAAGTGCACCGGCATCCTGAAGGGAGATGGAAGCCCACTTACAGGTTCATCCGGTCAGCCCTCAGCCATGAGTACTGTGCTGGGTTCCTCTGTTCAGTCTTCCCAGAATGCGCTGAACGGGATGTCTGCAGGAAGGTAGGTGGCGTGGCGCGTCTGACGCCACTCACCCAGCCCTGCCCAAGCCAGTCAGAACTGACAACTTTGGTTTTTTTTAACGCCTCACCCTGACTGGGAGTACAGCTGCTTACTGACAAGCGTGTTGGACTCGCACTGATCCTGTGCTGCACTCATGCAAAGAGCTTGGCTTCTGGTTTTCACCACACAGGTTATCTACATTGTACCTGTGGAGCCAGATGTGTTGTGGTGGTGACTTCCTCTCAATTTATACTGATGCATGTAATAAGAATGGTTCCACTTTGCACCGTGAGTGCAAGGACTAACTGTTTTCTTAATATATAAAAGGAAAATAAATGTGTTTATATGAGTTTGATACGTGGCCGTTCTTTCAATTTCTAGAGCTATTTTGGGATACAGAACAGAAACATTGTGCTATTAGGTTGTATTCTGTAAATGAATTTGATCAGCTTCAGTCAGAAGTCTCAACATTTGACATCATGATTAAACTGAAGTGGAGCAGGAATTTTGTGATCATTAGGTTCTGAGCCGATAGCAAATGTCAGTCTTTTGACTGTTTTTGTTATTTATTCCTCCCATTAGTTCTGCCTGGACTTTTTAACCAACACAAAATGAATATCAGCTGCTGATGTTGATAAGTACCATCTTATATTAACAGACATGCTGATATCACCTGATACAGGCATTTGGCCAATATATGAATGCATCCTGAATATTTTCTCCTTATTTTTCTCTTTTGGATTTGAATGTATCCTTGAACAAGTAGTGCCAAACTCTTTGCTGAGCAGAAAGGACAGCTTGAATGAGCCGTATTAACAGAGTGTAAACACACACACAGAACGAGTGTGAATACAGCCACTGCGAGCCTTGAATGGAGTGATAACACATTCCTCTTTTTATACAAATGAAATGTATCCACACCTGTTATTACTTCCTATTGAAACCATATTTGGTCTGCTGGCTCAGCAGCTGTTCTTGTTTTTAGCCTTCATTGTTCCCCCCTCATTCGCACATGAAGCACCAGGAAAATTTGAACGATAAATAAATTGTGTCTAAGCTCAGAGTGTGGCTGTATTTATGTTCAACTCCACCATAACCTCAGACCTAACAAAAATTTGTACGTACGTGTTTTTGACTCAACTTGTGATTCCCCTCTAACCCGAGTAACACAATATCTGTGTATTGTAAGCCAGTTAACTCAGTTCAGTTGAATTTAGGCGTTTGCAGAGCGGCGTGTGGAATTTTTCATGTATCAGAAACAAGTGTGAAGTGAGCTTTGTTTGAAGTAATGTGCTGTTGTACTGCTTATTGCATGCAGGATTGGCAAGAGAGCTCCCTTTGCTCCTCCCCTGCGGCAGCTGACCTCTCCAAAGATATACCAGCCACCCGCATATTACTAATGTGTCTTGTGCATCAGCTCCCACTTGCCCATATTTAAAATGTAAGACTCTGTAACACATTTCACAAATGGATACTTGGGTATTACTGATTGAAACTTTAATTTTTTGCAACAAATCTGGCATGAACCTTGCAAAACATTGATTCCTTTCTTTTTGTGCTTAAACCTTTTTTTTTCTTTCTTTTTTTTTAAATGTCACTGTCTTCCCTCTTACCTTTTTAGTGTCTGGACCAAACATGCATCCTTCTCCTTTTAATTTCTCTTTTTTTTGCTTCCTTTTATTTGTTCACCCTCTGTGTATTCCCTTTGTTGTCTTTTCTTTCCGTCCACGTATTTGCCGTCTTTGTCTCCTCCTCCTTCTTTTTCTTACTTCAGGTATTTCTTTCCTCCTCTGGACCCCCCTAGAGCGGGTATTGTGTATGGTCACCTGCTGCCTCCTTCTTCCCTAATAGAGCACTGTGATACTGAGCCCATTCAGCCTCAGCAGCAGCCTCTTCCCCACAGGCTGTCCTCCAGGGCACTGCTGCCCTTACCAGAAGCTGAAGGGCAATGATTTTTTTTTTCTCTTCCCCTGTGTGTTTTAGTTAAATAAGACAGGGTATCATTTTTGAAATAGTTTTGGATGAAAAAGAAAATTTCCTTTCATTTCTAATAAAGATTTTTTTTCACTTTTCTAAAGGTTTGTTTTTTTTCCCTCTGCATATTATTAAAGAAAACCTTTGGAAGATCTAATGCGTTGGTACAGAGAGTCATTTAAATAATGTATATGGTATTGTGTGAATAATAAACTCAGCATTTTTAAACTAAGCTGATTTTTTGTTGTTGTTGGGAGGGGGGCGTGCAATCATCGGGTATTGTTGGCTGGTAAATTGGAAAACTTCTGTCAGTTGTGTCTGAAAGGGGGACATGTTTGTCTTTCTGCTTATGGAAGTCTATAATTAGAATGGGTGGAAGTAAGACTCAGAAATAAATGATATAAAGGGGGTGTTATTTTTGACTGCTTCTCCTTTACAATCAAAGAAGAAGAAAGGCATAGTCATTCCACATGATTGACTGGAAATAATATGATGGTCATCTTGGGCCAGGAAGTTTTAAAAAAATCTTTTTAAAAGCTCTTGAATCTATGTTTGTCCTAGCCATTTATAAAACTTGGTGATACCTGGTAGCTCTTGGACACTGATGTGTTTCTTTAGGGCCTAACCATTAGTTGCATATTGCGTTATATAACCTTTTCCTTTTTAGTGTGAACAGCTGTCTTTTGGCTGTGCTATACATTTCCTTGGCGTTATTTGTGAAGGATCACATGTCAGCAAGGGGCTATTCTCCTGCCAATATCGCTCCAAAATTAGGCAAAACTGACAATATATGCCATTAGTATTTTCACAGAGGGTTAACATTGACAGGGAGGACAACATTTCATATCGTGGCACTCCTAATAAACGGAACGCATGGGATGTGGGATGACAACTCTTTCAGCAGTCAGCTGTTTGCGACCCTCGGTACTCTTGCAGCTGTTTGGCAGGACATACGATACAAGAAAATCCTCACTTGGCCATTAACGACTTGTGTGACACGCTTTGCTTAATAACTGGGCGCTAATTCATAATAAATATAACAACCTATCAACTATTGCAGATAATTTAGTGGTATACGTATTATTAGATAAGTTATGGCTGGAGTTCAAAAGAGCACATTCCGTCTTTCATTCATCTGAGGACAAGCGCTTTACTGATAAATGAATGAGCACTTTTCTTAACCGCCCCAAGCATACAGTCATTGGCCCCAAGCTGCCAAATCCATTGGAATGACATAGATAGTAACCAATCATCATTGGCAATTTCCTCCCTCATAGGTTTTCTGTCCAATCCGCGTCGTCTAAAATTGATTAAGTCCCGCCTTTGTGATATGACGCTCACGCGGGCTTCCTGTGGCTTCTGGGCGCTGTTTGGTCCTACGAACTATTGTACGGTTTGTTTGATATGTCAGATTTTAAGTAATAATGATGAGTCTAAGTTATTTCGAAGTTACATTTGGCATTTGGCTACACTTGGTATCGCATTTGAACCGTTTATAAGGACAAAGTTCAAGTTGGAGAAAAACTATTTATCCCTGGGCCCGCTTACTTCTGGAGTGTTGAATGTGAGTTGAAGTCCGACAAACGTTTATAATTGAATTCCCTTGCTGGAGTATAACAGTCTAAGAAGAAATAATTAGCGAGCAGGTGAAGCTTGTTCACTTATATGTGCTGTCTGCAAAATGTCTTCTTACACACTCTAACTTAAAGAACCAAAAACAATGGGGTAGCTTAAATCTGCAACGTGCTGGCGAGTTCCACAGACCCTTTTGTTTTTAGCAAGTAGCCTGTTAGCTTAGAAGTTAGCCCACCTAGTGTAGTTGGCTAGTTAAGTTCTCTTAATTTGTTTATTCAATAGACTTGAACCGTATACCTGCGAAACAACATGTATGATGACGTTCCCCAAAGAAAATACTTAAGTCAATAGTTTTCACGATTGAAAGGTGGTATTAAGAAGCTGATGTTTGCTAAATAAGCACACGAGTGGGCACAAGATGTGTTTTACCTGGTCCTTTATTGCTACCGTTCATTTTTCTAGACATTACAGATGGTCATCACCTGAACGGAACCTAAGCCACATTTGGCACTCACCCTGCTCCCTTCAAAAGCAATGGCAGACAGTTTTTACAAACTGGAAGATGAAGCCTTCCCAAGTTTCCTCTGCAAGTCTCTGGACAGCGCCAGTGGCCGCCCCACACTGGGAAATGTGACATTGGGTTCAGGCCCAGGACTGCCGGTGGCTGCCTCTACTGTGGCTAAAATTAGACGCGAATCTGACAACAGGTGGGAGTATGCTGTTGGCTTTGGGCTGATGTGACTTGTTTTAGAAATGCTCTGAGGCTAAAAATAGATCTCAGGTTCTTTGTTTGCAATACAAGGATGGCAGTATTTAAAAAATGCCTGCTAAAAAACAAACAAACAACTGTGTATATTTGTTAATGAAAAAGGAAAAGCAGCTCTTTGTGGTCTCTGACATGTTTAACAAAGTTTATAGGTAATATATTAATTCTGGGTGAGCATATAGGTGCTAAATGTAATTAAGGGTGCTGATAATTATTTACAGTTGATTTTTGTGTTAACAAGCTGCTTTTTGCACTATTTGCTCATTTTATAGAGACGATCCCATTGAGGTTTCATACCTGGATAGCAGAGTGCTGCAGCAGTCTGGTCTACAGTCATCTGAAGTAGAACAGCCCAAGTTTGCCCTCAGCTTCAAAGATGACATGTGAGTATAGAAATACATGTAATTCACGCTGCTCATTGTTGCCTGTAAAATCTCTGGTTAAAAAACAAACAAACAAAAAACTGTAGTGTGTAATACTGCAGCCAACTTCCAATTGTTGGATCAATAGTCAGGATAGATGTTTTGTAGTTTGAAGGATGAGAAACCAAATACTGAAATGTAGTAACTCTAATCTTTAGTGTCGATTTTACTTGAGGTGTGTACCGTTGTCATCTCTGTGAAAATAAACGCCCTTTTTAAAAAAAAAAAAAATGTTTCAAATGCAGTGAAGTGGATACACAGCGGTTGTTGTTAGTATGAATTTAATGTTTTACACACACACACACACACACACACACACACACACAGTATAAACCTGACTAATAGATAAGTAATTACTTTAACTCTCCTTTGGTGTGTTTTACTAATGTGTTCTGAATAGGGCTGCCACAAACGATTATTTTGATAGTCGACTAGTCACCGATTATTTTTGCGATTAGTCGACTAATCAGATCATCATCCATTGGACGTACAGCGTACAGCTTATTGCACCAGCAGCATCTGGTCTTACATAACTATCATTAGCTTACAGCTTGAAGTGTTTGTGCTAACTAAAAATAAAGACAAGATGGTAGTTTATTAATTTTTAATGAAATTTGCAGATTGTTTCGGTGAAGTTTAATAAACTCCTTGCTTTCTAAAATATAACAGGACACCGGAGTATATTCTCCAGCGTCTCACACTTCTGACAATCAGCTGTCTGCTTGACAGTTTTAGCTGTGCAAAAACTATAACTTTAATCTCAGCCAAACCGATTTACTCAGGAACAAATAAAATACTAAAGAAAGCCAAACAATAACATTTTTAAGTTATCTAAGTGACTTATATATATGTTTAACCTGACTAGCGAAAGACAGCGGTGGGTTTGAAAACGATTTGCCGGGAGTCCGGTGTTCTCACGGCTCTAGTTAGCCTTGCCCCCGCCTAGCTAACGAGCTAGTGGGTAACAGACGTCTCCGAAAACGTCGGAGCGCTTTTGAAAATATGTGGTGTCTTGATAAACTGAGCAGATATTTGAGGTTTACACAGCTACATTCAAGCCTGAAAATATGTTAAACATTTATTTTGTGCCCCAGAAAGAATAATAAGAGTAAAGTTAAAACTAACTAGCTGCCGCCATTGTTGACAACTGCGCTGGGCTGCGCTATGAATTCTGGGACACAGCTTCTTCTTCTTCGGGGTTTAACGGCAGCTGGCATCCTTGTACATGCAGTGCTGCCATCTTCTGTTTCAGTCCGTTATTACACTCTTAAATCCTACTACCGGTACTCATTCCTGCGTCCTTTGTGATCTTACAAAGCTTCAAACGATGCGTCGACTATTAAATTAGTCGTCGACGATTTTAATAGTCGACATAATCGTGACTAGTCGACTAATCGTGGCAGCCCTAGTTCTGAATTATTTACATCCCTGTCATTGTTACAGGGATAATGCAGATGACTTCATTGCAGCCCATCGTCTTTCAGACAAGCTTTTGAAGATTAATCTGGATGAGAGTGCATCCAGAAATCAAGGCTCCATGCTGGGCCTTGGTACTACACAGGCAGGCTCAGTATGTGGCCATCCCACAGAACTTGGAACAGGTAAATTCTTGTGCCCCTGGCTCTATTGACTTTTTCAGGCACACGTTAAGTAATATTTCTGGCTTCATCAGTCTATTCAAGTGACTCCGTTCTCCATTCAGACTTAGCACACAATTTAAAAGTGAGCTATGTACTACTTGAATGTGTACTATGGTTCTTTCTGTTGCTGTTGTGGTAATGCAAAGAACCATGGTACACGTGAGTTACGGCCCTTAAATGTAGTTAATAACTTGAGTGTTGCTTGTTCTTATAAATCAACCGCTTCATACTGATCTGTTATGTAAGAGTGTTTGCCTAAAGTTGTTTTGTTTTTTGTTTGCTTGAGGCTTTTGGGGGGCAATGTGTACATGCTCATTTGATCCACCTGTACGAAAGTGTTACTGATGAACTTTGTGTCTCTTCTAACAGATCTGTCAACAGGGCTTCTGACATTTGCTCATTTTGGACATAAAGATGTCACAGACAAAAAGGTACCACCTTTCCATACATGCTGATCAGTTTCCTGTTGATTTATATCTGTATGATGTGTCATGAGACTGCTGTCCAAAGATTTGGACTATTTCTTTCCCTACTCATTTTCTGTGTTCTATATTTTCTGTCGTGATGTGCAAAAATACAGAGTTTGAGTCACTGTTTAAAAGCCACCATTTCACTTCTTCTAAACTTTTGAATGTCTTGATATCTAGCTCTTTCTACAATGCAGTATTTTTGTTACAAGTTTTTTTTAAATCAAACTCACCTTTTTTATTTGCTAACAAAATTTCTGTAAAGTTGCTTTCATTGCATTCCTCTGTTGTTCAGTCCATACAGGTTCAGGCCTTACCATCTAGAGTTGAAAACAACCAGGTACTGAGGGAAGGAGTGGGCAGTGACCATTTTAGTGACAGCAACTCAAGCTTCCTGGCCAATGAGAAGCTCATGTCTGTGGATAGTATGAATAGCGACCTAACAGGTAAGTCAGACCTTTAAGTCCTTAGAGTCACGCTTTGTACATCGTTCCTATTTCAGTTGGATGAATTTAACACCGAGCAGGTGTGATATTTGTGATTCAGTCACACACATACTTGGTGTTTGGTCACCAGATGATGACATTGATGTAAACAACCTGCCTGATGATGAGCTGGAGCTGTACTTCAATAAGCTGGTCCCTCCTGCTATGCAGAGAGGCAGAGTGGAGGGCCAGGAGATTCCTGCAACTGTAAGGCTCTTTCCGCTCTACTTTGCTGACTTTGCTGACTTTACTGACTTATACATTTTACTAGCACCACTTTTAAAAGAATGCAAGCTAAAATCTTTGTTTCAGAGTTCTCGCTAACACAGTATATCTTTCATAGGGAGTGCCAGGTGCTGCTGATGTCCTGTCCAACCCAAGTTCTACAGAGCCTGAACAGTACAGAGATCAATTCCTTGATCAGTCTGATCAGGTGAGCATGTTGATACATTGCTTTGTGACTGTGTACTGATTTCAGCTCAGGCAGAGAATGGTAACTTGTGTTTGAAACTACAGGTCAGTTTAGACAGCTGACCCCAAAAATAAGGGTTTAGCAAGAACCTCGTTTGCTTGACTTTTGGTTTGCTTGTACTTTTCTTAATCATATTTGGGCCAGATATTAAAAGCTGTATGTTTTACTTTCTCTCAATTTAAAAAAAAAAAAAAAAATCAGGAGGATTTCCAGATGCCCGATGTGCGCCTGGCTGCCACAGGTATGGACTCCTGTCCAGCCAGTGATGAGGACACAGAGGATGAGCTGGAATCTGCAAGAAGGAGCAGTGATGCTGCCAGGACTCGGCTGCTGCCAAGCACATCCAGACAGCTGGTCAGAAATACAAAAAGAAATATTATCGGATATTTTTACATTTACATGTTTTGGTCACCAGTAGATCCACTGTTTTATTTTCAATCAAAGTGAACTGCATTCTCAATATTGTTTTACTTATTGCATGTGTTTTTCTCTGTGTGAATCGACAGGTTGGACAAAGCAACCGTCCCACTTTCAGGCCAGGTCTAGAAGGAGGCAGTTCTGAGGATGAGGCTTCCAGTGGTCGGGGTGGTGCATCCTCATCTGGGATTGGACACAGGCGATCCGCTGAAGGTCAAGTCATCAACCCTCCTGTCACAGGTATAACACCCATCTTTAATGTTTGCTGTGTGTGTCTGTAGTAGTAGTAGTGACAAAACTGTCATACCACAATCCCGTCATATCGTTAAACCAGCAGTAGATTATGTGAAAATGAGAAACAAATTTCCCGAGCGTCTTGTATAACCCACAGTTTTTTGTTTGGTGCTGTGTAACATCAGGAGATGGAGGAGGTGGGGATGGGAGCAGTGGCAGTGAAGAAAGTGGAAACGATGGAGGAGTGTCGACCATGCCTCTTCCAGCAGCAACTAATGTCCAGACCACCTACGATGCCCTGCGTGGGTTGGGGATTGTGGGTAGCAGTGCTGTTGGTGAAGATGAGGACGATAATCTGAACGGTCTTCCAGTACATGGAAGAATCAGCCTTCCCAGACATACAAAGGTACGAATGGGCTCTGTACTCGGTAGTTGGTGGCAAATAATTATTTCTATGTCATGGTTAACATGACTGTGGTTTTAAGACATGAAATGTTTAAGCCCTTAAAAATTTCTGTCATTCCTAAATGTTTGTGTTTTCTTTTTTTTAGTTGTCCTTGAAGTAAAAGTGAAAGTTAACACTTAAAACATATCTTGATTGCTTGATTTCAAATTCATATAGTGTTAAGAATGATTCCCTTATACAGATCTTTATGAACCTGGCTTTCTGAAAACAACAGGTTAATTGAATTAAGCTTGTGATAGTTATTACTCCTTAGCTATAAAAGGTTGATGGGGTATTAGTGTCACCCCATCAGGGTGACCTCAAGATCAGAGGTCAAGTTTTCTGAAACTCTTGTGAATAAGATGACTCGATAACGAGGCTATGTTGGACTTTCAAATTGATACCATAGGTGTGTCTACTAGAAATCTCACTGAATCCCACTGACCTTGACCTCAAGGTTAGAGATCAAGTTTTCTGAAAGGCACCTAGGATTTTCAAATTGATACCATAGGTGCATCTATTAGGAAGCATTGGGGTAGTAGTGGTAAACACCAATATTTTTCTTTTTGTTGTAGAAGTTGTGAAATCTATTTATCAATGCCAAATGTAAGTCTTACCTTTTTGATTGACCATAAAAGCCTTTGCAAAAGCTATGACCAAAAAAAAAACCCCACATTCATTTGTTCATGAAGTTTACAATTAAGTGTTTCACCGTTTGGACCCCTGATAGATGGAAAATATAACTCGGCCTTGACTGTGTGTGTTTGTTTTTTGTCTTTTTGCTTTAATTTTAAGTAAAAATGTTACTTTTTTATTTTCAGATGGGTGACCGTGTGGGTCCTGTTGGAACAGGAGAGACCAGCTCCTCTCTGGGGATCTCTGGGGCATCTCAGAGGCTTTCTCATGTCAGCTGGAGCAAGGCCCTGGACAGACAGGAGGCACTGGTAAGTACAAGTGCTATATGTAACTGCAGTTGACCAGCTCGTGGTCATTTCAGTCATGCATGGCTATACTTATTATATATTGTGCATACTATGCTGTTACCACTGTAATAGTGTTTTGCACATTTTATCTTATTGTTGAACTGAATTGTTGGTGCTTTCTCCTTGAGTACTTGACACTATATGTCAAGTACTGACAAAGCAAGGATGTTATTTATTAAAATGTACTTGTTTGGTAATTGGAGTAACAGTATTAATATTGCAATATCATGGGACCAGTTTGTATTTGGCTTCTATTTTAGGAAAAAGTAACAAAAGTAGAACATAAGGAAACCTAACAGTAAATTTTAGGTGATTTAATAATCAAAAGATGGGTAACTCCAACAACTGAAATAACAATATTCAACAGAGCTTTCATTCAGTGTTTGGTTTGAGCTCATGCTCAGGATGCTCGGGTATTCAAAAAGTTATGTGTCATCTGATTCTCAAGAACATTAAATTGCTGTTATGAATCCTGTATTTTTACTTCACTTATGACATTTAAATATTGTTTTTTCCGTACACATAACAGATAGTGCTTCACACTAAATGGAATGATTTGGTAATCAATCAAAACGTTGGAGGTACCAGTAGTTGTAATGAGCTTTAAAGGCTATATTTGCTCATGTTTTTTGTAATTCTGAATGTCAGGATGCCATGGAGAGCACAGACTCTGGGCCTGCAGTTGACAGACTGTTGGACTCTGTCTACCTGAGGAGTGGAGCTGCACTGAGAAGACCTCAAGATTCAACAAACCTTACTGTGTCTCACCTTCAAGGAACCCAAGGGAGCTTCCACCTCTCCCAGGTAAATGGAGGTTAGGGGGTGAAAATCTCTTGTAGACCTGAGTGCCTGTTTAAAGCCAACTGTGCTAGTCCTATTTTTGAGCATTTATATATTTATAACCCTGCAACTTTAACACATTTTGAAATAAAATTACATACAATACATTTTTTTTCAATACCTATGCCTCAGGTGCTGGTTCCAGATTGTGATGACAAGAATGACGATGATGATGGAATAGATGAGCTTGATGGTGCCAGGCCCTCCTTGGGCTTAAGAGGAGGACCCTGTGGTGATGTTACTGCTGCTGAAGTTTCAGACAGTACCAGCGAGGATGACAACAATCCCCTCTCCACATCCCTGGAAGCTAAGTATTTCTCCCAGAGCTTCCACCGGGAGCAGGATGATTCAGATGATGGCTGGAACCATTGCCCAGACAACCTAGAGCAGGAATTTCAACGAGGTAGGTGGTTGTTATTCTTGAATAAATACCGAGGCTCAATTATGATGTAAAAAATCTGAGACTGATGTAACATGTTAACAACACTGCTGCTCCCCTCAGGTGCCAGTGCCACTCATAATGTAGTGTATCAGAATGAAGAGGGGCAGTGGGTGACAGACCTGGCATATTACTCGTCCTTTGAAAAAGAGATTGCCGGAAAGGCCTCAGAGAGTGCTGCCCAGTTTGAGACAGAGGATTTTGTTCCTGCAAGTATGGTCCACAACTCTATTATAATATTAGATTTATATACTACACTGTTTCATTTGTATGTAATATACATTGATTGAGTTTTTGGATTATGTTTCCTTTTCTTGCAGGTGACGCTATGGACAAGATAGTGAAGGATCAAGAAGAATTTGAAAAGGAGCACCAGTTCATGCAGGTACATATCACTGCCTCACCAGAGTTTTTGCTGGCATATTATTTAGAGCGGTTTGCTGCCGCCATACAATAAAAGAAGGTATTGGCAGGTAACTTGAAGTTTCTGCTGCACTGTTATGAGGTTTCAAGAAGAAAATAAAAGACAGATCTGAATGTTTGAAAATGTTTTGGAAAAATTCTGTAAAGATTAGATGAAAAATACTCAAAGGATAAATTCAAATGGTTTATTTAGATAAGTTGAAAAAAAAGTTAAACAAGCAAGTAAATGAAGAAACAAGGTAGAGGAGAGAAAACCCCAACAATCCCCTCTGAGCAAGCACTTGGCGACAGTGGGGAGGAAAAACTGCCTTTAAACGGGCAGAAACCTCCGGCAGAACCAGGCTCAGGAGGGGACAGTCAACTGCCGGGACTGGTTGGGGGGGGTTAACAGAGGTGGAGCAAGACGAGGCTACATCAGGTGAGGAAGCAGTAGCGTCTCTCCTCCGGAACAAGTGGAACCATTTTTTCTTTTTTTTCAGGCACTTTTCCACGAGCGCTTTTTTTTCTCCAGGATGAGATTTCTCAACTCATCAATTGTTTCTGTGTTTTGCTTTTCAAGTCTCTCACATCTTTGTTCCACCTCTTCTAATGTTGCTTGTTGTTCTTCAAGCTTGTCTTGGAGTTGTTTGGATGTTGCCTCCTGTATCAGCTTGTCCTTGTGCATGTCTGCATTTCTCTGTTGCACTTCTTTGTGCTTGTCTTCTAACTGCTCGTTTCTTTTCTGGATTTCTTGGAGCGTGAGCTGCAGGTCTTCATGTATTTTGTCTTGTTGTTCTTTTTGTGCCTGCATTTGAGTGTTTTCACGCTTCAAGTTATTATATTCCACCAAAATCACCTTAACAAGCTCTGAGTTGTTTCTCGCATTTTGCTTGATCCTTTGCTGCATCTGTGAGCAGCGTTTCTCCAGTTTGTCCTTTTCTTCTTCCACTTTAGTTGCTTTATCCTCCAGCTGATTACAAAACTCTTGCAGTTTTAGATTTTTAGACTCAAAGTCTTGGACGATACGCTTTCCTTCTTTCAGTCTTTCTTGTTGTTGCTCTTTCTGTTGTAGAAGGTCTTTATTTTGGCGCAGTGTTTCATCCAGGCTTTCTTTCAGCATTCGGTATTTTTCCTGCATGCTCTTCAGTTTGTGCTGCATGTCTCTTTGCTTTTTGTCATGCTCTTCCTTCTGTTGGAGGAATTCTTTCTTTTCTTCCACAGCTTCATGGAGCTGTCTTTGGAGGAGCTGATTGCTTCGCTCCATGTATTGGAGATCCCATTGTATCTTATCAGTCATCGTTTTCTTGTCTTGGAGCTGGTTGGTCATTTCTTTTAGTTCTGCACTCTTTTGCCTGTTTTCTTTAATGAGGTGCACAATCTGCTCTCGGGTTTGAGCAAACTTGATTCCCCAGCCCTCATTAATAATTTTTATGTCCGGCTGGCGCTGTTGTCTGTCTTCCAGCTCTTTACTTTGGGCTTCCATTCGTCTACACTTGTTCTCCAGTTGAAGTTTCTCTTCTTCAATTTGTTGCATTTTTTTCTGGAGAAGGTAGTTTTCATTCCTACTCTCCTCTAACGCCCTTTGGAAGGATGACACGCCATTTGGGGAAATTGGCCGGCCACGCCAGGAAGGAGAGGCGGCGTAATCTTTTTGAATTGGTTGTTCTTTTTTCTTGGAAACATGTTGGAGTTTCAATACGATGATTTTGTTTCTGTGGTGAACGTTTGTAGGCTGCAAACACAGATGCTGCTAAAACGAACTAAAACTTGCTGTTTCTCACCCCTACATAAGGAAACTCATCAAAGGACCTAAGATTCTTAAGATCTCCCTATGACATCATCACTCCCTAAGCCAATGAGATTGTCACAAGACATTTTGGAATGGCTCCAGAGCCGTAGGTTGCCGACCCCTGATCTAAAGGGTATAACAAAAAGGGGGAGCTTCCTGCTCGAAAATGAAATGTCCCCACTGGGCGATCGTGGCTCACGAGTTAGCCTTGTAATTGGAAGGTTGCCGATTCGAGTCCCGGCTTGGACAGTCTCTGTCGTTGTGTCCTTGGGCAAGACATTTCACCCGTTGCCTACTGGTGGTGGTCAGAGGGCCCGGTGGCGCCAGTGTCCGGCAGCCTCGCCTCTGTCAGTGCGCCCCAGGGTGGCTGTGGCTACAATGTAGCTTGCCATCACCAGTGTGTGAATGGGTGCGTGAATGGGTGGATGACTGAACGTGTAAAGCACTTTGGGGCTCTTAGGGACTAGTAAAGCACTATACAAATACAGGCAATTTACCATTTTTCTGGGCGTGGGTGCTTAACTAGTTAAAAAGAACAAAAAAACAAACAAACATCTGTCTCCTATTTTTTTTTATGTCACACAGGAAAGAAGCTTCAATATCTGATGAGAAGACATTAATTTGTTGGTGTTTGTGGTGTTTGGTGCAGTTTTCTTGTTTTCTGGGTTGTTGTTTATTTACAGTGAAGATGAAGATCTCTAACAAGTTGATTTGTTCACATTTGCACATCTTAATTTTTAAGAGGAATGTGATTTTTGAGTTTGTGCACTATATGCATGTAAGGCAACCGTTTCCTCTTTCACTATTTTTGTGTGCTGCATTTTTCTCTTTTAACAAAAGGGGGACAAAAGACATTTAAGTCGACCTAAGATGATTTGTTAAAATTTTTACAAGGTCTTACTGAGGTGATGCAAAGTGAAACATGCTTTCTTCTTTTTTGGTAATGTGCTGGAAAAGCTTGAAAATTCACCTTGAATGTGCTTAACCCTTAGACGCACACGTGGGGTCAAAAATGACTCCACGGGTTGTTTTTCTTCAAAATCTTTAAAATGAAAAGTTGTAATATATTCATATTCCAGGTATTCCTCATAAAATATGTTTGTAAAATGAGGCCATTTACATTTTTATTTATTTTTTCATTAATTTAAAAAAAAAAAAATGCAGTTTTTGTATCACTACCCCACTCTTCCACAAGTGGGTCAAAAATGACCCCAGGCAGTTCCTATGGAGTCTTCTATGAAACTTTCATTCTTAACAACTCTGACTGTCCCACTTATACTTCTGATGAATCAGGAATTAATTTTTACACAGTAACATACATGATTTGTAGTCAGGGCTGCACATAAGTGGTCTGCAGGTGCGCATTCGCTGTCAAAATAAAAGTATTCCCAGAAATTCTGAGAATATGCACTTCTTTTGCGGTGGAGGAACACCAAAGTAATTGCTTACGGAGCTTGCTTTTCCGACATCTTTCCGAGTTCTGAACAAATGTCTGTCCTCCTCCAGAACATTTTATGTATGTAAACGCGCGTTCCAACTTCTTATCTGGTCTTTTATTTTGACAGCGAATGCGCACCTGCGGACCATTTATGCGCAGCCCTGTTTATAGTTTTCTGTGCATTTCAAACATTGTACTTTCTGATGTTTTTTTTTATTTTTATTTTTAAATATCTAAAGTACCATGGCTGCTATGAGGCCAGCTAGGATCCCTGTGGACCTTGCCCTACAAATGATTCAGGACGGATGGCATGAAGAGCCCATCGGAGGCATTGACTCAGAATCTGACATCTCAGATATAGAGGACCCAGACTATTGTCCCCCCCCACTGAACAAGGCCAGTCGGACACAGAGGAGTCCTCTTAAGAGTCCTCTGAAGAGGAAATGGATATCTAACTGAATGAGCCCCTCTTACTGCTCTAGCCACAATATTCTGAATTAGACGGCCAGGGCTTGCACCTGGGTTTAGTACTGTCTCCCCAATAGATGCATGGAAGATGTTCATGTCTGATAATATAACAGAAGAAGTGCTGACATGCACAAACATGGACACGAAGAGTAGCCACAGAAAGGGGAAAAGAGTGGGGAAAAATGTAATCAAACATAAGCTCCTGGCCTTCATTTGATTGACCATTCTTGCAGGAAGTGAGAAGAACGGGGACGTACCAGTCGGTGTGCTTTTTGGGAGTCCTCTGCATAACCACTACAAGGCCACTATGTCAATTCAAAGATTTGAAGATATTCGCCCGTCTTGCACTTTGATGACAAGAGGACCAGAGCCTACCGACTGAAAACAAACCACATGGCAGCTTTCCGCTACAAAAATGCAAAGGGCCTCATGTCACAAACATGTTTTATGAGGAATACCTCAAATATGAGAATGTTACAACTCTTCGTTTTAAAGATTTTGAAGAATAACAGCTGAGTTTATAGCAAAATGCACTGATTTTATTTGGGGTCATTTTTGACCCCACTCGTGGAAGAGTGTAGGTATTGGTAGGTTGTGCATCCAAGGGTTAAAAAGTGCTTGAATTTGACCCTGAAAAATGTGTATGAACCCTGTGTTTTGGTGTAAAGAATGGTCTCTGGTGGTGTAATGTATCATTCAGGAGGAACAGATCGAACCAGCCAGCAGCAACGGCACCTTTCACAGCGACTCGTCCTGGAAATTGCCCTTCAACAGCCACGTCCTAATGAGGGCCTCCCAGGTCTCATCAGAATTTTTGCAAGGAGATGAAAGCTATCTGCGACTTTCTTTTGGGCAGTTTTTTGGACAGCGTTCTGAAGCTCTCGGCTGTTTGGGAAGCTCCAGTGATTTAGTTAAAAGGGTCAGTAAAAGCTACTTTGAAATTTAAAATTGTTCTTTTCTCCAACTCAACAAAGTTGGGTGACTACTAAGACTGCATAAAGGTGGGCATGGCAGGACAGATGCAGCTGCCAAAGAGTTTTTTGTTTGTTTGAACAAATTCTGATAGGAAGAGAAGAAATTGCAAAAAGTGTGAAATTATTAAAAAGCTGTTTTTGTTTTTTGTTTTTTTTGTTTTTTTTTTTTTTTGTTTTTTGTTCCTCTAGCCATCCTTTGGCTACATCATTACCTCTCCAGAAAAAAGGGAGCCATTTGCCTTGATTCACCCTTCAGAGTTGTCAAATAGAGATGGCTCTCCTTCCAGTGACACCATGGATCTCAGTGAAGCAGACAAAACTCTCAACCCAGGTGTGTTTGTAGCATCGCTGTTGCTGGAGCATTATTTTAAAAGCTTATAGAATAGAACAGAATCTTTTGTGTGTTTTGTTCATTTTTGTGCTTCTCTGCTTACACTCATCTTCTTGCAGAGGAACTAGATAAAACTCTTGAAGCTCCAGGTGAAAGGATGTCACCAAAAGGGACCACTGATGTAGACTCTTGTAAAAAGGAGGTATGTAGATTCCCCCCCCCCCCCCCCTTTTTTTTTTTTTTTTTTTTTTTAAATGATATTTTGAATATTTTAAAGATTACATGGACAGTTTTATGACATAAAATCACTTTCCTCTTTAGGAAAATGGCATTAGAGCTGCACATCCAGACAGCAGTGATGGCCCCAGTTCTGATTCAAACTTGGCTAATCAGAGCTATGCGCTCCCTGACAATAACAGCAGTCCACTGATGCTTAGTATCAGTACAATTGCTTCAGCCATTGCGGATGCATCCATCAGTAACGACCCATCACAGCTGGCTGCCATGATCATGGAGCTGTCCAAGAAGAGTAGGGCGAGGAATCGTGCAGAGTCTGCAAAAGCGGGACCTGCTGGCAGCAGCACTGAGGAACCTACCTCAGCTCTGCATGTAAGCATTGAGTGTTTATTTAACAATATGTTTAAGGGTCTTAGTTATATCTATGACTTGTAGTTCAGATTAAGGAATGGTTAAGGTTCTAAACATGTTTTTTCAGTGTTTAACTTAAAAAAAGAAAATGGAAACATTGAAACACTGTTTTGGTCTCCATCTAGATCCTCCCTGAGCCCGATCAGAGTGGCATTCTAGACACACTGCAGAGAAGCACGTGTGTAGGAGAGATGAGTGGCTTTGATATGGAGAAATACTTGAAAAGGGTTGATGTTTCTGGCAGCAGTGATTCCTTGGGGGCTCACACCACCCTTGAATTGAGCAGCTGGGCTAACAATCTCAGCAGCTCTCAGAGGAACCCTCAGGCAGGACATCCTGAAAAATGGGGGATGGAGAAAGACATCAGGAGAGAGTCAACGATAGCGCCTGCCAGCTCTATCCCTCAACCGTCACTGAGCTCTGCCAGGAGATCTGTGGGCTCTTCCACACACAAACCTCCTACAGACACAGTGTTATCTCATGCTGCTTCCTCAGCCACTACCTGTGCTTCATTAGGTGGAATGAAGCCAGCAGAAGCGGACATACAAGCATCCAACGGTAGCCCTTCTAAAACCCCACACAAAACTAATAAAAGCTCTGCTGCTTCACCTGGCTTGCCCAGAACCTCCCCTGGCTGGATGAAAGGGCAGTCAGTCCTCCCTTGTCATAAAGGTTCCTCTCCCGTGACGCAGAAGCATGTGGACACATCCAGAAATTGTGAGAGACCACCACCCAGGAATATCGCTGCTGCTTCGGCCCCACTGGAGAAGCATGTTGGAAATGTTCAGTCTTCTGTAGACCCTACATCTGGTGCGTGTAATCCACAAAAACAAACATGACTAATGTACTTGGTACCATAAAAACATTGGTCTCCACCATAATGTTGATTATTGGTAAGGATTGCTGCAGTTGGAATATTTACAAGATTTTTTTTTTTTCTGCTTCTGGCCGAAAAGGTTTTTCTGAGCAGTGTATGGAGGAGACTCAGTGTAACTTCAGACCATCCACTTCTCCTCTTACCCACTCCTCTCCAAGTCAGACCTCTGTTCCCAGTCCAGATGGGTATTGTGTCACACATTGTTTCTATAAAATGAATGCTTTTAATGTTTGTTGTTGTTTGGTAATGCTGTTAGCATGACCTCATTTTAAATTTAGCTCAAGTCTTCAAATGTCTACCCTGTTCTCTTGTATGTCATTCATCTTTTTATTATTTAGTCAAAACTCATCACTACTGACACTTAATAGATGTCTTTATTACTAGCCATTATTCATTTGTTACTTTATCCATGTTGTCTTGCCTTCTCAGTATGTTGTCACCACCTTCATCTGCCGGACATCTGGCAAACAGACATCCTGGTTACGACCTTTCTCCTCAGGGTAACTGCTCCAGCCCTAGTCTCAGCAGACTCACCTACATCTCACTGAATGATGGCACTGTTGTACCTACACCCGAGAAACCAAAGGTACACCATGAAAAAGTCAACTGTGCCTGACTTGGGTTGTAACAGCATTGAAAATTTGATCCAGCTTAAATACATGAAATGATTCATTTAGATTTTTGTTCCCGGTTGTGCTTTTGGTGAAAAGAGTGTAGTACTGTATTTATCTTAATTTTTGTGTATGTTTTTTTTATTTTTTATTTTTCCCCCCGTGCTGGGCTGTTTGCGCTCAACAGAATAATTCTAGCATGGCACTGAGCACCACCATCATCAGATTCAGTCCTACCCCACCTGTGGATCCAGATGCACAGTCTTGTATGGAGATTCCAGGCCTTTCCAAAAGCCTCGATCAGGTGCAGACACAGCATTCCAGAAGTCTAGACCCACTCCCACCCCGGCCACATAAAAGCCCAGACCCCTCACGTAGTGGTTCTGCTTTGAGCTGCACCCGCAGCCAGAGTGAATGTAACTACCACTGTCCTGGGAACAGAAGCGGTGACATTTCCACCAGCTGCAGGAACCACAAGCACCTCTCTGAGTCTAATGTAAAGCAGCTCACTAAAGTGGACTCAGGATATTGTAGCAATCTGAACATTCAACAGACTAGCAGCTCCACAGCTCCTCAGAGCTCCCAGCAGTGGGGTACTGCTAGCTCAGTTTCATCGTCAGTGTACACCAGAGGCCTCGGTATGCCTCCAACCTTTTCATCGGACGGACTTCACTATGTGCCCATCCCCAGCTTTAAGCCTCAGTGTCCTGGCACGATTGACCTTCCCCACCAAGGAGATGTGCAGTCTCTCCTCACTGGACGTGCTCTCTTCAACTCTCAGCTGGGTCAGCAGTATCTGGGACCTGAAGCTCCACTACATCCAGCTGCTTATGTGGGAGCAACAGAAAGCGGTCTCTATACCGTTGCCTCAGCAGGTCTGCCATCGTTCACTTCCTAAGTAAACATGCTGAGGTGTTGGTACTTCATGACGGTTAAACCCAGACAATATAAGCTTTAAATAGTCCTTCCTCCTTTTTGACAGGCATACCAAACAGTGATCTACCGGTCAGACACATCCACACAACATCTGGTCCTCTGGGGATTTCTGGTGCTGCTGGATCCCATCTCCTTCCCAGACCACATCAGAGCCAGCAGGACATTGGAATGATGGGGAAACCCTTCAGTCAGTATACTGCAGATCCTCTGGTGACAAGCGGTCTTGAAGAACTGCGAGGTAGCAGTTGTTTGTTTTTTTTTGTTTTTTTAGCTTCATTATCAGTGATCAATAATAGAAGAAATATCAGTACACACTCTAGAATTTATAAAAACTTGCATAACTCAATTTTTTAAAATTAATTAATTTGTATATTTTTTTTA
Source organism: Maylandia zebra (assembly GCF_041146795.1). NCBI lineage: Eukaryota > Metazoa > Chordata > Actinopteri > Cichliformes > Cichlidae > Maylandia > Maylandia zebra. Next base: position 6,866,925 of record NC_135177.1, on the reverse strand, counting down.
GATGAGGCTATTAATGCACTTCATAGAGTTCATTGTCTGTACTTGTAATAAGTATATGCCTTTTCCTGCAATGAGGACTGGTGTTTCTCTGTCATGTATTACTGTTCCACTGTCATCTTCAGGCCAAGTGGTGGTGCCAGAGGAGTTGCGGTTCTCTCATGCCTGCTGTGTAGGCATAGCCTCACAGACCTCCCTCAGCCTTTTCAACCCGTCTGAGAGATGGCAACAAGTTTCAATTACCGTTAATAGTCTGGCCATTGATGGGGAAAAGGTGAATATCATATGTCACAGGATATTTAAAGTACACCATCTCTTTTTTTTTTTTCTTTTTCTTTTTTAATCTCTTGAGTTGCCATGACTCCGTATTTTATTTTATTTTTTACATGTGCTTCATTCTTTCCCTAAAGGTGGACAGCTTGCCTTACCAGTGGCTGATGGTGAAGAACAAGACAATCATTGGCCCAAAGAGTACTGAGGAGCAGAAGGTGTTGTTCATACCTCCCCATGCTGGTGTCTACCAGTGTGTCCTCAGTGTTAGCTCCTGGCCAGCATCTGCTGAGACAGAGGTGGCTGCCAGGGCTAACATATTTGCTAAAAGGGTGGTGCTTGTTGCCATAGCGGAGAACCCTGCTCTGGAGGTGAGGTTCCCCAGTGTTTTGTTAAAAGAAAATTCATGAAAATGAAAATCAAGGGGAAGAAAAAGGCTAAAAGTATTAGCTGAGCTAATATTCTTAGACACTCTTCTTTTTTTCTCTTCTTTGGTGACTCGTTATGAAATGCATTTCACAGGATTTAACTAGACTCAAATTCATTTTGGTTCTCAGGTTGAAGTGGGCAAATCTGGCTGTTTGGATTTTGGAGACCTGCCTGGAGGCGGTGCTAAATCTCTTCCTCTGAAATTGCTCAACAGGACACATGCCACAGTACCCATCCGACTGGTCATCAGTGCAGTAAGTCACTGTACTATAATGACACTATAAAAATGATTATGTATCTTTTTAAATCACTCAAAAACACACGTGCTGATCCATAGTAGTTTTGCAATGACCATGCTTGGTAGCTGTCCAGTTTCAAGATGATGTATTTGTGTAAAGAATCAAACCAGAGGGTCGAGGTTCAAATGATGGGTTAAAACACAAAATAACGTAATCTAAAGTTAATATCACATCAAAGCTAATGATCAAGCAAAAGCCAGAGAATGTTTCTATATTATAAAAAGACAGTGTCTGCACTGGAGCATAGATAACTAATAACAACCAGTTCTTGCATTGCTTTGTTCAGCAGAAACACAGTTGGTATAATGAAACGTATCTGAGTGGTTTACATTCTAAACTTTATTCCAACAGAATGCCACAGCATGGAGATGCTTCACCTTTTCCAAGCACCCTGTTACCATGACATCTGAGGGAACACAGCCGACTGGACACATGACCCCCGTTTCCTCTCCTTCTGTGATGAATCATGTGATGCATGCCAACTATGGAGAGGTTTGAGTTGCCAAAATGATTAGAATCCTTGTCAGAGTCCGCCATTTAAAATATTTCACGGCTGCACGTGTTTGTGTCACAGTTACTCAAAGGCTTGCTTAAACACTTGTGGTATTCAAGCAGAGCATTTCAACATGGTTATTTCAGTTTGAGAGATCCTGTCTGACCTAAAGTCCACCTAATGATGTATCATAATAAATGAAACTTGTTTTCCAGAATCCAGAAAGCTTCATGGTCTGGGTTCATTTCAAGGCCCCTCAGAAGTATACAGCTTCTTCTGGTAACCAGTCTGGACACAATAATTATACTTAAAGCTTTTTTTTTTGCAATATATTTAACAAATCACTTAACCCATGATATTCTTAGAGTGAGTAGTAGAAGTAGAAATAATAAAACAGAAGTTGTTTCCTACTAAAGGTAAGTGTGTGTTGTTATCCTTTTTAGGAGAACTAGGTCCAGCTGATGAGTACAGTGCCCGTGTGGACATTGAAGTGGACTCCCCTGGTCCCAGTTGTGTGATCAGGAGCATTCCCCTCAGGGCCAGGTCTGGAACTGCAAGGGTCCATGCTCCTAAAGATCTGCAGGTAACTAAGCTGCTGTGTGGCTGTTCTTAAACTAATGGCAACTGGCTTAACATCATTTAGCATTTCTTCCTGAATATGACAATGAAATATGTACAGCTCTTGTTAATATGGTTTTTGCAACTATCAATTATAGTACGCACTAAGAAATAATATTCCCCCCTTTTTGAGGGTCAAGCAGAACAAACTCAAGTAGATTTAACTGAGAAAACGTATAAATTCACCAGGGAATTGAAAAATGCTTTCCCCCACTGCATGATGGCGGTGTTTGTACGGTCTTATGCCTTTAATCATGTTTGTGGCATCTTCAGAAATAAGGAAACACTTTCAAGTATCGTTTAGTAAGTAGTGTCAGCAATGGGGTATCTGTTGTTAGTGGATGAGTGTATGTGCTGTGCACTTAACCGGTTTAAGAATACATACTTTAAACCAAAGACGCTTTTTTTTTTTTTTCTTTTTTTCTTTTTTATGGTTTTGTTTTGGGTTTTTTTCTTTTTTTTCTTTTTTTTTTATGAAGGTTAATGAAGAGGAGATGAGCACATAATTTCCCTAAGGAGTAATAAAGTATTCTGATTCAGAAATTTGTAAAATAATTTTGTCATTGTGGAAGAATGAAAAGAGACTAGTCTCGGAGAGGCGAGAGCTGCTCCTTTATTCAGAAAGCTTTTTATTTATGCTGAACAGCATGTAAACAGCACATCTGTAAATAGGAAAAAAGGCTGTTTTCATAAAATGACTCATTCATTTAAGAGTGGACACATTCATTTATTTTATTATAAAAAATCAAAACTTTTTGTTAACGTGTATAAGTTATCACTCTGTCAACGTACACTGGCCTTTTGAGTTGTAGCGAACTGTTTTTCCTTTCTTGTGCTTCTTTGTCTAGACTGTCAGCTTGTCTGCTCCACTGGGTAAATCTAGTCAACAGACGCTGCCATTAAAGAATGCAGGAAACATTGATGTGCAGCTGAGACTCAAGGTAATTCTGACCTTTACTTTTCTTATTGGATCTGGGGTTTGGGTAAGCCTCTGTGACATTTTGGGCTCAGATTGTGGCAAACACAGCAGGGATCCATTGATATTTTGCCTTTTTTTTTTTTTTTTCTTTGCTTTCTCAACTTCCACCTTCAATTTTTCCCTTTCTTTCTCACCTTCTTTATTTCTTTGTGCTCCTGTTTTTTTTTTCTTTTCCCTTCCACTGTACATTTCTTCCTTTTTGTTGCTCATTCAACTGGAATCACTTTTCCTTTGCCGTTTGCCTTCATTCCTGTTTACAGTGCAGTGACAACGAGGACAGTTTTTCTGTCACACCCAATGAACTGACCCTGAGAGTGGGAGAGGAACACGCCATTGTTGTGTCTTTCAAAGCACAGGGCAACCGAAAATGTAGAGACAGGTATATAACTTTTCATGATTGTAAGAGGTTATTTTTGTAGCAACCAGATTTAAACACAAAACCACAATTTCATTCTGAAAAGGATTTTAACAACTGTGATAATACAAATGTGACTGCTAGTAAATGACATTTGGCTACGTGTAACATCTGTATGCTTACCCCGGTTTCTAGACTTAAAATGGAAAAAACGACTGTGACAGCAGTCCTGATTGATAGGAGGCGTGCATTGAAATGACTTATAACCCTGTATCTTTTGTATTGATGTAATTTAATCCAGTCTGACTCTGAAATTACCAGCAAATGTATATAATGGTGCCTTTTAGGACTCTAAATATATCTTTGTTTTAATGACTCTTCATTTTAATGAACCATACTCATACAGCAGTCCTGGATTGTAACTTTGAAACCCCTCCAAAGTGTTGTAATATATTGTAAACTCAATTCTTACAATTAACTTTATATTCCAGCCTTCTCACCATTTTGGTGCTACTGTCCGGCCCTCAGTATGAGGTATCACTGAAAGGAGAAGTAACCCCTGAGGACTCTGGAAAGCATGCACTCCCCTCTGCAGCAGTGTGCGGCCCTGGTCTGACCAATAACGTCCCACCAATCCTCTCTAACAAGCAGTTTGTAGCCTGGGGAGGAGTCACCCTGGGACGTGCCGTGTAAGCAGTTTTCTTTTTTTTCTTCAGTTTTTCATTAATTTCACAGCTACACACTTGCAGAAAAAGAAAACATGTTATAGGTATCAATTATTCATTGGAAAGTAATCAATAAAAATCTCAAGGCCCAGTGGTCCATCTTATTCTATTAAGACTTGTATAATGTTATTCATGAGAAGGGACAGTGGGCATCTACCGGGAGTGTTATTCCTCAGAAGCTATTTCAACATAATGCACAATTTATTTATACTCGCTGAAGGGCAGCATAGAAGAGACAGCAGTAAGCAGGCTAAATCCCCCTCAACAAGTATTCTTTAAAGTTTTAGCTAGATCCAGATTTGACCCAGCTACTCGTACATGAAGTAGGAAAATGATTGTCAGTGTTCAAAGTCTGTCAAAGGTCCAGTTAGACGGAGAGCACTGTGTACACTGACTGTTGTCACGTAACCAAGAGCGCTTGTTTTTTTAGCCAACAGAAGCTGGTCCTTAGGAACAACTCGACTGACGCCACACAGCAGCTGCGCCTGCTTATTCGAGGCCAAGACCAAGATTGTTTTCAGGTGCACATCATCTCTATTCTTGTTGTGTGTTGTTGTGAGTAGCGCATACTGTTTGTTTGGTTGGGTTTTTCTTTTCTTTTCCTGATGTACTGGTTGGAACTGTGTGTTTTTCTTTTTTTTACTACTTTTCTTGTGTATTGGGAATCTGGCACAGTGGAATCTACACTGATCAGGAATAACATTCTGACCACTGACTGCAGTGAATAACACTGATTATCTTTTCATCATGGCACCTGTTAGTGGGTGCGATATATTAGGGAGGAAGTGAACATTTTGTCCTCAAAGTTGATGTATTAGAAACTGGAAAAATGGGCAAGTGTAACAATTTGAGTGAGTTGGGGTGTCTTGTTGGGTCTGCAGTGGTCAGTATGTATCCGAAGTGGTCCAAGGAAGGAGTGGTGGCGATCCAGCGACAGGGTCGTGCGTAGCTGAGGCTCATTGAGGCACATGGAGAGCAAAGTTTTAGCTTTGAACCAGCTTGAACCTGGCCCATGTGGTCAAGTTCAAGCTGGTTCTGATTGAAAGTTGTCAGGATACAGAGTTCCTCACTGTTTGTTGCGTATAATCAGAATACTTTATTAATCCCGAAGGAAATTAGGCTGCATAGCCACAGACCACATACACCTTTTCATGGAAACTGTACGCCCTGATGGCTGTGGTCTCTTTCAACAGGATAGCGCACCCTGCCACAAAGCAAAAATGATTCAGCAATGTTTGGTTTGGTTTGAGGAGTGCAAGAACGAGTTGACTTGGCCTCCAAATTCCCTAGATACTAATCGAGTCGAGCATCTGTGAGATGTGCTGAACAAACAAGTGTGATTCTTGGAGGCCCAAGAATCCTTTAAGATCCTTTAAGTCCACTTTACAGGACTTAAATCTGTTGCTAACATCTTGGTGCAGATACCACAGCACAACTTTAGGGGTCTGTTGGAGTCGATATGGGACCAACACAATATTAGGCAGATGGTTGTAATGTTATGACTGATGGGTGTAGTTAACATGTGTTGAATTTCCTTAATTTGGTCTTCCATTTCTTCTTCAGCTCCAGAGTTTGTTCAGTCCCGAAGAACGTCTAACCCGACATGGAGAGCTGTCCATCCGTCCCAGAGAGGATGTGACCGTCCACCTTCTTTTTGCTCCCACCCGAGTGGCCTGCATGTTGGCCAAGCTGGAGATCAAACAATCTGGAGTTCGACCTTCACAGCCCGGAGTCAAATTCACTGTGAGGATGTGACCGTTAAAACCAAAATCATCAAACGCATTATAGTTTCTCCTATCACAGTTTTACTCCTCTTTTGTCACGCTCTTTTCACTTTCTGCATCTGTGATTAATTTCATTCCCGTCTCTCTGATCCTTAGATTCCACTGTCGGGTTATGGCGGCACCAGCAACATCATTCTAGAAGACCAGAGGAAACGTGCAGATGGCTACGTGGCAACACTGACCGACATCGCTGTTGGCTGCGTGAGCAAAGTGTGTCTGTGTGTGAGGAACACAGGCTCCAGAGCTGCTTTCATCAAAGCTGTGGCCTTCTCTGACGTGCAAACACGATCACTTATGGAGCCCTCAGTCATCAGCCTCGCGCCTTCACAGTTTGTACTGAAGGAAAGAACCCAAGAGGTAAGAGTTTTTGTTTTTGTGTTGATTTTTCTCTGTGTATACTTGAACTTGTTATCAATCTGAATTTTCAGGTGATCACTGTGCTAATGAAGTCCACCCAAAGAGAACAGAACCTCTGTCAGTTAGCCAGTGCACTGCTGGCTACAATCTACCTATTCTGTGGAGATGAGGTCTCCAGACAGCAGTACAGGAGGTGAGACCTTCCAGCATTTAGTTTTCTAGTTGGACTGTTGAAGTGTTAATGGTAATAGTTCACAGGATTCAAATTGATAGTGATTTAATTAAATCTAAACGATCATTAGGAGAAGTTAAAGCTCTCTTGTAGTAAAGATGGCTTCAAATAATATGGATCTCTGTGGAAGGAAGGGATTTTATCTGTGTCGCTTTACATCAGCATTAAAATGGCCTTCTGTTCTGTTCGGTAATGGCCAGAGCAGTACTTAAATAGATTAACTTTATCACTGTATGAGTTTGTATTAGGTTCAGAAAAAAATTATGTGGCCCTGTAAACTGATTTTACAAATGCTGCAATAAGAGCAATGAAGAGTAACTGAAATTGTTGCATCAGTAATTCCTTAAAGTTTTTATTTTCTACCGTAAAGTCCAAAGGGGGCCAATTAAAGTTATTTTTTTTAAGTGTCCATCTTTCTTTCTTCTTGTCTTATATCCTTATAGTAATGATGACGCTTGTGCACAAACAAAGCCGTAAATCGTTTCTGAATCATTAAAATGTTTACAGAGCCTTTTCCAGATGCTTTTGGCAGGACTTTTTCAGTCCTATGCATCTCTTTATTTTTTTCTGTCAGGTTGCTTCAGAGCAAGCCAGAAGTTGCACGGAAGGCCCTGTCTGACAACAGTCTGCTGAAAAACATTGATTTTAATGAGAAGTTCTTGGGAGAAGAATATGTTGCAGAGGGTAAGATACCATGCTGGGAGGGGAATTCCTTTCTGATCTCAAGGTTAAAGCAGTTGAAAACTTTCCATAGATGATGGTAATAACCTGCACATTTCATGTTCCATTTTACTGCGTTGTTAACCTAAAACTTAATTTAACTTAAGTGTCTCACATAGAAATAAACAGCCTTTTCCCTTTTTATTAAAAAAAACTAAAACTACTATTTTGGATGTAGTAGAATATCTACATATTGACATTAGGAAAAATTGCACAAAACGACATCCTTGTTACCAGCTTTTAAAAGACTGCGGGATGTTGGGCAGCTGGCATGGACACCCAAGTTTGTGAATGCGATAACTGGAACGAGCAGATGCAGGAGCTTCAAATCATACCATAAGTGTATCTACTAGGAGGCTGAAGGGTACCACTGGTGTTTTTTCTTTTTTAGCAGTGATGAGAAAGTATTAAAAGGTAACAACTTAATCCCAGATATGCTTTGGAAATGTCAGATTTTGTTCTGAAGCTTTGGGACAAGTTGAGCAAAGACTGTTTAGCAGAAATCACTCAGCCGAGGACAAAGTTGCATGGCTGAATAAAGCCTAAGAGAACATGAACATAAAATTTAAGGCAGCAGAGATTCATATTTTGATTCTGAACATCTTTACATCTGATTCACTGCTTAAAATTTGACGAATGATTTCCCTCCCGTGTAGCCTGTGACCTGCCCCAGCGGCCCAATGAAGCCCACATCTTCTACGGCAACATGAGTAAGGTGGTGGTGTCGTTGCTTGGAAGTACTAAGAATACAGACTTTGAGGAGAGCGAGCATGCTCTGCTGCTACCGTCTGCAAAGTCCAGCTCAGAGACAGACAGGTAACCTGCTGGAATATACACGGGTCTGTTCCATCTTAATAGCAGTGCGATCACCAATATGGGGATCCAAGTACATGTCAGAAAACAAAAGACCGTTGCTCAACGTACAGCATATTCAATTTATTGGGTTTTAGATTAGTAAACACATTCAAAATTATGATGCAACATTATCAATTGTCTTTGTGTATTCCTGCTCTTTGATAACTCTGCATTGATAAGAATGCACAGTTTAATGGTCTTGTGTGATTCCCAGTGGGTCTTCAAATGGCAATGTGTCTCTGGATGTGCTGCCAGTGAAAGGTCCCCAGGGTCCAGCACTGAGAGTGGCAGAGCCTTCCTTAAAGGTACTGTAAGCCCTTCTTAATCAACTTTAATGGTTTCTTTCAATGACTATTGATTACTTTGGGGCTTTTTAAACTGACTGAGATTTAGATCTTTGCTTCACTCTATTTCATGTGAAAAATGTATCATTTTTGAATGTAGATTATCTTCTTTTTACCCTCTTCAGGCTTCAGAGCAATTACACAAACAGTCCGAGTCCTGGACTATTCACCCAGAACAGCTCGTCCTTGCAGCTCCCACCATCAGTGAGTTGAATACAGATTTCAAGAGTACTAAGCAAGCTTGGTTGTTAGTTTGGCTGGAGCAACCAGTGAATTTTTGTTGTTGTTGTTTTTAGATGGTGCATCCACCACCAGTCAAGTTCAGATCCGAAACAATACTTCGAGAGAGCTGAGCTTTGATTTGTCCTGGCCTGCCCACTGCCTCACGATCACCCCACAGCATGGAGTTATCGAGCCACAGTAAGAATACCCTTGAGTCAAGAGTTTTTGGTTACAAATTCTCTGTATTCTCTTTTTTTTTCTGCATTTCTCACACTTGATGTGATTGCATCACGTTACGCATCAACTGAATATTTGGAACACTTTAGCATGAGGTCCAGTGGATTTTTTTCACAGATGTAATATGAGGTGTAATCAAAATATTCCACGATCTTTTTCTACAAGATCATCTTCCCAACAATGTCTGGCTTCATTCACTCCTGTTCTGAAGCATTTCCCTCTGTGTGACATAAGGTTGGTGTGTAGAGTAAAAAGGCAATATTGACTTCTCTTTGAAACCATCCTGAATGATCATGGGAGCTGCTTCTCAGGATATGACCTTCAGCATTTTCTGTTAGCATGCACCTTGATTTCATCCCTCAGGGCAGATGGTCTCTGCAGAACTGTGGCTTGTGTCATCCTGTTTCACTATAGAGCACATTGAAAATACTGGAGTTTTTTCCTGGGGAAAAAAAAAACAAAAAACATGCACACCTCCTGCACTATCACTAGATTTTCCTCCTTGCAACCGAAAATCAAGCTGAAGGATTACTGTGTTCATACACTTGAGGAAATTATTTTTTTATTTTTAAAGGGAGATGTGCCAGATTTGAATGCGGTAACCCTTTTACATGTCTGATTCCATAACTTTTGCCATTACAGTGGCTCTAGAAGGACAACAGACAAGCGAATCCTAATTTAATGTGTGCATAAATCTGCTGAATGTTATGTTTGCGTCTAATTTTGTCATTATCATAAACCAAGGTGCCACCTGCAGATCTTGATCAGCCCCAACCCGTCATTGGCAACTAAATCTTCCCTGCTTCCCTGGAGTGGACAGATTTATGTCCAGTGTGATGGTCAACAGAAGGTATGGGATATTAGCAACTTTTCTTTTTCCAAACAACACTGACAGACTGTGAGAAACTGACATGAGCTAAATCTGAGCTGGTTTCAGTTTATTAAGGTTCAGATCCGTCGAGACCTTGCTCTGGATGTGTCTACAGCCCCAGCAGATACAAGTTTGTCAGCCCTGCCTCCTCAGGCTGCTACCCCCTTGTTGCCTGTGGGCAGGCTCACCACAAGGCCATCACTTACCCCACAGATGCCTCAGGCCATGGTAGAGATCAACAACAAGACCATAGTCTTCCCCACCACACCCTCAGGGGAGACATCAGGTAGGAACATGGCTTACCGCTGGAAGTAACTTGCTCTGACCAACATTAAAGCTCTACATTGTGCTCGTGTCTGAACAGTTTTACAACAATTATCTTTCAGTTTAAACATGAAATACTTTCCAGGCTGTCAGTTTTTAGTCGTGGTCTGTAGGTAGCACGTGATGCATCTATTCCTGTGGGAGACTGAACGTCTCTATGTTGCTCCTGTACTTCAGAGGCCCAGCTGGAGGTGCAGAATGGGAACGTGGAAGTGAGGTGGTACCTGTCATCATTTGCTCCTCCATATGTCAAGGTGCTTTTTTTCTCCTCCCTCCTTTCTTCTATTAGCTGTTTTCTCCTGCTCCTCTTGAATATCTCTTGGGAGATCTCTGCTTTTACGGCTTTGTAGTTTATTTTGAAGTTACTTTTGTATGTGAGTGTTGTGAGATTCGTTTTGTTTCATGAACTACCTTAGTAATTACTTTGTACTTGTTCGCACCCTCGATTTATGTATTATGTTTCTAATACATAAATGTTATTGGCTGCTTTGATCCAAGCTTATGTTGTTACAAACTGTGGTCCTTTCTCACTCCCTCACTCTCTCTTCAGGGGGTTGACAACAGCGGAGACGTTTACCGGGCCACCTACACGACTTTCAGATGCTCCAGGGTTTCTGGAACCCTGGGAGCCCATGAGAAGATGCAGGTAGGTACTCGCAGTAGACTTGCCAGTAATATTTAAAGTAGGTCATTATAAAGGGACAAAGATTTCCAGCAAATGCTTTTCACAGGGGAAAAGGATCCTTTTTAATAAAAAAAAAAAAAAAAAAAAAAAAAATCTAATGGCCAATCATAAAACCTATAAAATCTAGTTTTATTGTTTTTACATTTTTAAATTGGTGTTCTATTAAAACTTTCATTAATTTTATTGTTCCTTTCACAAAATACGGTTTTCATGTGCAATTAGTTTTACTGTTAACATTGGAATTCTCTTTTTAGTCAAGTGACACATTCAAAATGATGTTTCTATGTTACTCTGTTATGTATCACATCTGTGAGTTTTAAATGTTTGGTTAAATCAAACACTGAGGTGAATTTAAGTTTATACTTTCCATCTAGAAGCATAACTCTGTAGTAAGATGTTTTTATGAGGTTAAATAAAATCCAGTTGCATCTTACAATGTTTTTTTTTGTTTTTTGTTTTTGTTTTTTTGTTATCTTTTTAGGTGCCCATCACTTTTCTGCCCAGGGACAGAGGGGACTATGCCCAATTCTGGGACTTGGAGTGCCACCCTGTGTCTGAGCCCCAGCAGAAAACCCGAATCCGCCTCCAGCTCTGTGGCACTGTGAGGACTTTTTTTTTTTTCCCCCCTTCCCCTTAAACCAGGAAGTAGACTTCTCAAAATATAGAATCTATTCTCTGAAAGAGTTTTTCCCAGCTTATTTTTCAGTCATTCAGAAAAAACCCCACAGAAACCACACACAGAAGGGCCTCTCCCAGGACCCTCTTCCTGTGTAGCAACACTAATCATGCAGGTTTTCAACACCATAATGAGGGAAAATAAAAGTTGTTCTTCTGTAGTACATAAGAGGCACTGGAATCCTGGTACACCTTCAGCTTTCTTAAAAAATGGCATTAAAAACAAAACTGAGTTCAAGTTTGTTTTCTATAGCACAAACTGTACTTTCAGACAAATTTTAATCTACTTTGCTTTAGATATTTGATATTCAGTCAAAAAAATATGGATATGGCCAGTGCTTTCACTACAGAGGCACATTGTGATGTTAACTTTCAGTTACTTTAAAATAAGCTGCACATATTAGCAGTACCTTGACTGTGGCTTTGTAGTGTAAGTGACAGAATTAACAAATGAGACAAGTGGGTTGTGGGATGGGAAGGAGAGCCACCCTGCTGAGAAGGGCCTGCGGGCTTCTTGTGTGTAACACTTTAAAGTGAAGTGTTATGACAGAATCAGTTAACTTAAGAGCATACATGCACAGCAAGTGGGATGTCAGAGAGATGGCTCCACATGAGTAGGTTAAGTGGCTGTGATGCTAGTGCTTTTCTTGTTGTTGCTTTGTCTTGTAGATGCAGTGTTTAAAGTGGAATGCAGAGTCTTTGAGTAGAGTTAAATACCAATCTGTGACTCTAGTTTGTAAAACTTTGGAAAACCAAAATGCAAAACATAACACTCATATTTAGCTCTACAGCTAACTGTCTAAGTCAAAGTCTCTGCATATAATTTAGTAAGCCAGCACGTAGCTGTATGTCTCCCAGGGATAAATGGTGTTAGATTCAGGTGTTTTTGTATTTTTTTTTTTTTTTAGTGAGCAGCAGTTTTTAAGTTGCACTGAAAGCTAACAGGCTGAATCTTAAATGTCTGTGTCCAAAGGGAACAAAATCTGGACCAGTGGGAGGACCACAGGAAGGAGACTGCTCTCTAGTGAAGACAGAGGCCACAGTCAAGACCAAGAAGAGACCCGAGTCCTCATCTAGCAAAATCAGGTAACTCCACCTAAATCTAATCATGGAGGGAGATCCCATTCAGAAAAAACACAAGAATATTGTTTTATGTAGCACATGTGGGTTTATTTAGTAAATTTAGGTTAGCTATAGTGATGGGAGGAAATCAAGAAGATGATTTTATGAAATGACTGTGCTAGAATTGAATTCTAACAGTTATCCCTGTACCCTGCTAGAGTAGTTCTGCATGATTATCTATCCTGTACTTGGCCTTTATACAGGTTCTCAGTACATGGAGTGATTTTGATCTCCTATCCCTTCAGGCCAACTGATTGGCTGCTACTCACAAACAGAAGGTTTGAATTGCAGGTGGTTGGGGTTTCTGTGGTCATAGCCAGAGGCTTGTGCGTGGATCACTCATACAAACTATTTTTTTTTCTAAACTTGTGCATTTTTAAATTGAGTATCCCCCACTCTGACAGCATATTTGACTGAAAAAAAACCCAATTATAGGACCCCTTTCAACCTAAATTCATACCGTAGTTATGTTGTTTTTAAACACTGAGTCACTGTGAATTCCCGGTTGTTTCATGATGGTTATGCCCCCCGTTTAAAGTGGCACATTTTGTAATCCTTAGCCAGGAGGAGGTCGTGCGGAGGGGTGTGTATTCACCACAGGACCTGTACACCTTCCCTGCCACACGGGTGGGTGAGTCCAGCTCTCTAAAGGTCAACGTCCGCAACAACTCGTCCGACATGCATGAGGTGGGGCATAATTTATTCTCATGAAGGTGTAAGGTTTTTTTTTTCTTGCCTACTGCAGCAGAAACTGAAGTTCACTTACATGCAAGTGCAGTAAGATCATGTCAGAAAAGTGAAGTTGTCACAGGGTTAACATAAGCAAGGAAGTAAGATATGAGAGTGTTTTAAAAGAAGTCATTCTTTAAGTGTGAGTTGCCCCTGGAGATGACATAATGTGTTAAGGAAGCAGAAGTAGAGATACCTTGACTATATTTGTGATTCTCTGTACCACTAAAAGAAATTGCATGCCTGAGTTGATGTAATTATACTGAGTGAAAAATACAGTAACACCCCTAACACTTGTCACTGTGCTTTGCATGGATTTGATATGTGATGTGTGGCTTCTCTAATTGACTTGCAGCTGACATTTGTAAACCCTAGTGAGCCTTTCTACATCAAGCATTCCAGATATTCTCTGAGGTGAGTCTGATGTTTATTACAACAAACACAAACCTTTTGATTGCTGCTTTTAGACTTGGTTTAGGCTTATTTGGAGCTCTTGAAGTTTTCTGGTATTGTTATCATACAACTGAGTAGTTGGTTAGATCACGTTTAATCAAAAAGATGTTCTGTGGTCTAACTTGGAGACTGCATAATGTCATTTTCCCATTGTGAATGCTCACTGTGGGGAGGTCCTGTGAGAAGCTGGGACCAGGAGGATGATCTAACTTTCTAGAGTATATACTTGAGGCCTGAGTACGAGTGATGTTTTTGCCTGACAAAGGCGTTTGGAGGGGCAGCCCGGTCACAGGTACCAGTTGTGTTGTGTTGTGTTGTGCTGTGCTGGTGAGGAACGGTGTTCAGAATGTGCACATTATTTGTTGTTTTGTAGTGGCTAAAATGATGCCTAGTATGGAAATGAAATACTGAAATGTATTTGCTTCACCAATAAAATGAAAGTACTGTGACACATTCCATAGTGAAGCATGACAGTTATGTGAAACAGTGTCACAACCTGAACCTCCCCCAGCTTTGCGATAGGTGTGCTGTGAGCACTGCTGTGTGTGGATTTGTGATTGTGGTGTTCCCAGCATGTTGTGGATCTCATTACGATGACCACAGGTTTAAAGAAATGCTTCTCCAGTTTCCCTTGTATGGGTCTTAGTATAAGCATTTGGTTCTGAAATACCTCTGTATCTAAAGCTGACCAAAAGCCAACTTGAATATATAACCAGTATAGTTGAAGTAGTTCTCTAACCTCTAACCATCTAAAATTTAAACTGGACCTTAAATTGCTGTAGTTAATCCCTGCATTCATTTTCTGCTAGTTATGAATGGATTATTAGTGCTAGTCATTGATATGGGGGGCGATCGTGGCTCAAGAGTTGGGTGTTCGCCTTGTAATCGGAAGGTTGCCGGTTCGAGCCCCAACTTGGACAGTCTCGGTCATTGTGTCGTTGGGCAAGACACTTCACCCGTTGCCTACTGGTGGTGGTCAGAGGGCCCGGTGGCGCCAGTGTCCGGCAGCCTCGCCTCTGTCAGTGCGCCCCAGGGTGGCTGTGGCTACAATGTAGCTGCCATCACCAGTGTGTGAATGTGTGTGTGAATGGGTGGATGACTGGATATGTAAAGCACTTTGGGGTCCTTAGGGACTAGTAAAGCGCTATATAAATACAGGCCATTTACCATTTACCATATATGGCTGCATCATGTGATTGTTTTCACCATTGATTCATTATTTGTTCTGTACAACATTAGAAAACAGTAATTAATCCACAAATAAAATACTTTTTAAAGCTTTGTTGTAGAATGGCTAAAAGATGCATTAATAGTAGACGGACTGTTCATTTCAGGTTCAAGTGTTCCATCACTGTGCAAAGTGGTTGTGACTGATATCAATTATACTTGAAACAATATGAAACGGTGACAGTGTAGGATTTTATTTATTTTTAGATGAGTGCAGTGCATATTTGAATGCATTTTGAATCTATATTTGTGCTTCTTCACATTATGTATACACACACATTTCAAATTGTTCCAGCCGTTCAGTAACCGCCTTTGTTCTTCCTCGACCTTTAGATCCCAGCACTATCTGAAGCTACCCGTCCAGTTCAAGCCCAGTACCGCAGGCGGACACAGCGGCTTGCTGCTCATCCAGTCAGAAACAAGCGGAAGTCTTGTTATTCAGCTGACTGGTGAGGCATTGCCTTGAATCCACCGTTTTTAACCATCCCACGCCACCTCGTCGTGCCGCCTGGCTTTGGGTGGTGCTCCTCTCTGTTCTCTTCACCGTGGGAGAGATGTGAGTGACAGAATAAGAGGCATAAGGTCTAAGGATCAAATAATGTCAGCCTCTGGATTTAAATCCTTCCTTGTCGTCATGTTTGGAGATGCACGCTATAGCTGATTGAGGGGGACTGACTGAGACTCCTGCCAACACAGCCCCAGCTGCCTGTGGATAAGGCACAGGTGTCCTCAGCTGGCCGATGAAAAATGATTGCGCCTGTTTGTGCCTGAAGCTGAGTAGTTTGAATCTGTCCAGCTCACAATTAGTCTGCACGGCCCCGGTGTTCCAGAGAGCTAATGCATTTTGTCACTTGACTCTGGATCTGGTGTTTCGCTTTCTCTCTGAGTCATGTCACAAAGTAGCATTGCTGTTGCCATGGTCTGTCGGACAGTAGCGGCACCAGCTGAGATACTTTGGAATTAATTGGAGCTGGGCATGCAGGAATGCCTTTGTTTGCTGTTTGGTAACATCACTGCAGGGATTTTGTTTTTGGAAAAGCCACATTTTTGCCTGTTTGTTGTGTTACACAGTGGATACATACCTTTTTGTCTGAGAACTCTGTGGAGTCATCTCTGCCATTACCTCCTAACTGAAACAAGGACCCGAATAGATTTAAAGCTTCAGTTTTGCTGGAGTACATTTTAAAACTGCTATTCTAGCTCTGTCTGCATCTCACAACATTTTCCTAATCTTCTGTACTCGTGTTTGTTTCTATGGAGATGGCTCTTCATCTTGCAGGGCCCACCTGCGCAGTAGCCTTTGTCAGCACCATGTGTTGACTTCCCCACAACCTCCAAGGCTCATTCCAAACAGCCCAGATGTACTTAATTTAGTCATGTTCAGGGCAGCTCACAGCAACATTAGGATGGTTAATGATTGTTATTACATGCTAAAAGAGTTTCCTCTGGTGGGGTTTTCATTCGGCAGCTTGCCAGGTCTGTTCAGTATGGTTGCCATGGCAAAACTTGTGTTAATCACTGTTCCACTCACAGAAAATTATCTCCCTGTTTCCTCTTTTGGCTCTGGGGCAAATGGCAAAAATTGCTCAGGGGGTTTTGGATTTGCTTCCATAATCAGTTTTGATATTGAAGGGGATGGAAATGGGGAAACTTTATCAAGGGGGTGTTGTTAACCTGCTAGTGCCACACATTGTGACAACACGCTGAAGAACACTATTCTTTTGTACAGTTTTTCCTACTTGTGTAGTGGGTTTTAACATGAAGGCAGTATACTGTTAAACATCCCAACATGTTTTGATTTACAATTTGCACATGCTTTGAATAGCAATGATGTAATATATTGTATGTAATATATGTTTAAATAAAGTTTTGTGACAATTGAAGGTGCAGTGTCTTTTGTTTTTTTCCTTTAGCCCACATTGCTGTCAGAAAGGTATCAAAGTGGACAAATATGATTTATGAAATATATTCTTGAACACTAGCTTTATATTCATGTTCACTTTTTTTGTTTGTTTGTTTGTCCATTCAATCAGACTTTCTGTACAATAAGGCTTTCACTTAATGCTACAACTTGTTAAAGAATCTAACAAAAGTCCAGTTATTTTATAAGAAGGCGATGTGTTTTCAGAAATCCAAGTTCTGTTAAGTGGTTTGGATAAATGACATAACTAGCCTCCACATGATGGAAGCACTACTCTGTATAAATTCAGATTGGCTGCCATGTAATGAGCTTTAGTAAGTGGATTTCTGGACATCGTGTTCGTTAACAATAACAAGTGAACAGTGAAAATGTTTCTTACTCTAAAGTCATGCGTTAGTTGTTCAGTTAGCTTTATTTAAATCCCAGATTTGACTTTTAATCAGATTTATTTTAGCAGATTTCTTCAAGCAAACTTCCTGAAATTAAAGTCTGACTTAGCTGGAATAAAAATGGTAACAATTAAGCCATTAAATCCTTAAAAATTCAAATGAGAATAAAGGAAAGCTGAATAACAGTACATTCCAGTACCAGGAAAGCAGCAGGACCAGACGGCATCCCAGGTCGTATCCTAAGAGACTGCGCATACCAGCTAGCTCCTGTGTTCACTGAGATATTCAACATCTCTTTATCTCAGTCGGTGATCCCCACATGCTTCAAAGAGTCCATCATTGTTCCTGTCCCGAAGAAACCCCACCCTGCTTCTCTCAATGACTATCGCCCTGTAGCCCTCACCTCAGTAGTGATGAAGTGCTTTGAACGCCTGGTCAGAGACTTCATCATTTCTTCACTACCAGACACACTGGACCCACTACAGTTCGCTTACCGTCCAAATCGTTCCACAGACGATGCCATCTCTCATCTCCTCCACACATCACTCACTCACTTGGACACTAGAAGGGGGAATTATGTTAAAATGCTCTTCATAGACTACAGCTCTGCATTTAACACCATAATTCCCTCCACACTCACCACCAAGCTGGAGCATCTGGGACTCAGCTCATCTATGTGTCAGTGGATCTCCAACTTCCTAACTGGCAGACCACAGGCAGTAAGGATGGGCGGACATGTCTCAGCCTCCACCACTCTCAGCACTGGAGCCCCCCAGGGGTGTGTTCTGAGCCCCCTGCTGTACTCTTTGTACACATATGACTGTGTGGCCACTACCAGCTCCACCACCATCATCAAGTTTGCTGACGACACCGTCGTGGTGGGCCTGATCTCTGATAACAACGAGACGGCCTACCTGAAGGAGATTAGGAATCTGGAGAACTGGTGCCAGAGGAACAACCTCCTTCTAAACGTCAGTAAGACAAAGGAGCTGATAGTGGACTTCAGCACTAAGCAGGAGAGGAACTACCAGACCCCCGTCATCAACGAGTGCCCAGTGGAGAGAGTGGACAGCTTCAAATACCTCGGAGTTCACATCACGCAGGACCTGTCATGGTCCTGTCACATCAACACCGTGGTGAAAAAGGCCCGACAGCGTCTCTACCACCTCAGACGCTTGAGAGACTTCCAACTGCCCTCCAAGGTGCTCAGGAACTTTTACTCGTGCACCATAGAGAGCATCCTGGCGGGAAACATCTTAACCTGGTTCGGGAACAGCACCATGCAGGACAGACGAGCTCTAGAGAGGGTTGTGCGGTCAGCTGAGCGCACCATCCGCTCCGAGCTCCCTGACCTGCACTCAATCTACAGCAGGCGGTGCTGGACCAAGGCCAGGAAGATCGTGAAGGACCTCAGCCATCCCAACAACAGACTGTTCTCTCTGTTGAGGTCAGGAAAGCAATTCCGCTCCCTGAAGACCAACACAGAGAGACTGAGGAGGAGCTTCTTCCCGCAGGCGATACGGTCTCTCAATCACACCACCACACAGTACTGACCCACACATATGGTTCTTACACACACACTGGACTTTCTGGACTTTGGTTTTGCACAACACTGGTCACTATATTCTTCATTTCCGGTTAATACTTGTACAGCTGCTGTTATTGTGTATATATTTATTTATATTTAGATTCCTTCATACATTCTTATATAGTTCTATATTGTGTATTGTGTATTTTGTTGTACAGTTATTTTATTTTCAACTTTAATTTATATATTTATCTTTATCTTATTCTTCCCAGTTAAATTTACCCTTCATTCTAATTTGTGTTGTACAGTTATTTCATTTTTAACCTTAATTTATATTTTATTCCTTCCTAGTTAAATTGACCCTTTTAAATTTTTCATATTTATTTCCTATCTTATTCATAGCCTTTTCCTTTTTTGTTCTCTTTAGGTCACAAGCAGTTGTCCAAGCATTTCACTACATATCGTACTGTGTATGACTGTGTACGTGACAAATAAAATTTGAATTTGATTTGAATTTCTTGTATTCGGTTTGATCAGTCATGCTGGCATTGTATCAGCTCCTTTTAAAGCACTGCATGGTCTAGCTCTTTTAAATTCTGCAAGATTTCACATCACTGTGAAATGTCCCTGAGTGAAGCGGTGAACTGGGAATGTTGCTGCAAATCTGCTCCTGACCCGTGTGACCTCTGGAACAGCGAGTTATCAAACTTTTACTACTTTGCCTGTTAAATGCCGTGTGCCCGGCAGGTGTCGCCAAAGCGTTGTGTAGAGCCCGGCTGTCAGCAGCATGTACTGTACAGTAGGACAGCTGGGCTTTATTTTGCTTCCCAGACTGGAAACCACTGTAGTGCAGTTGGACTTGACGTCTAGCAACACAACACCAGACTTTAAACAAGCAGACCCGGTGGCTTTGCAAGTTAGCGGCTGCATTCACAGGTAGGAAGCCTGAGACCTTTTCTGAGTAATTTATATGTGGGGGTTTTTTTTTTTTTTTTTTTGGTAAATGCACAGTGTGTGATCGTAGGCGGCTGCAGGAATGTTCTGGTTATGCTAGCTGATGTGGCTAAAACGCTAGCGAGGCTGTGCCGGCGTGAGGGGCGGCTGACTTTGAGCCAGACTGTTTAAGTTGCTGGTTAGAGTTGGAGCCGCTTTTCCAAGCTGCGCCAGACAGCACAGCTAGGCTAAATTAGCAGCGAGCAGGCTAGCTCTGGCAGCCGTCCATCCTGCCGGGGCCACAGCAGCAGTCCGCTATGCCTCTGTCCCTGCGGGGCATCGCCGCCTCCCCACTGACCGTGACCTCCGCACTTGCTCTTATCATTTATCGCCCTGAATATACACACACACACACGCACACACACACGCGCACACACACACGCACACTGAGAGGTGTGCTTTCCCCCCTGCCTGCATCCTGTGTCGTTAGCTGTCATGTTCTGTGTGATTTGATGAACAAGCTAGCCGGGAAGCTAGATTAGGAAGGTGATCACCTGAGCTGTCACTCATATCTCAGACCACAGGCTCTCCAACTTTTTCCCTATGCAAATGAAGCGCGCGGTGCACGTAAGCTGGTCCCACTCACGAGAAGCTCCATCAGGCAAGAGTTGCTCCACAGTTGTGCAACAGAGTAGGGTGATAAGGGAGCACAGAAACATCTTCCCCATCATTCCCAGTTTGAGACCGATACCTATTTAAGGAACCCCATGACTCCCTCCCACGCTTCATATAGTGCACCCTGCCTTCCTGGCTGGAGGTTTAAGAAGGTGATGATGAAGCTTAAACTAAAAGCACCCGTCATGCATGTGATCCACAGTGTTCCCGAAGTGACCCATACTCTCTGCATGGTCATGTTTTATCTTAACCCAGGCTCTGCTAAACCTAAACCTCTGCTGCAGAGATTTGCAGAAATGGTCCAGTAGCAAAAAAAAAAAAAAAAAAAAAACAGTGTCTGCTACATCTTAGAAAGCCATGGATCCAAATTTCAACAGAATACAGTCTTTAAACATGCTGATCTATATGTGATGCTGTGCAGGAGCAGAGCACTGCTCTGTGCCTTTACTGTATTCCAGCCCACTGATCGGGTTTACATTAATTCTATTACAGAGCTCTGTTCTCGGGTGAGCTGCATTAAGGGCAGGGGTGTGTTTCCCCCCCCTGTCTGGTAGAGTCTGCATGTGCTTGAATTCTCTCTACCAATCTTTTTTGTTCCTTGCCTGCATGGCTGATCGTACATAAAGCAGTCAGAGATGATTCAAATCAACCACAGCTCTCCTTGTCCTGAAGGTCTCGGTGCAAGACCTGCAGAAGAGCTTTGAAGCATTATTTAGTGCTGCTAGTGCTGTTTTTGGCTCTGCCCTCTCCCTCTCTGCTTACCTGTCTGTGACCCCACCCTCCCCACTACGCACACTCTCAAGTTCCAGCTCCTTTCTGTTTCCCTCATGTACAAACCTTACAAAGTGCTGACACACACACACACTCAGCCCAGCGCTTACCTTCTTGGGATGCCGTGTCAGAGTCCTGGGCTGTGGCAGCAGTATGCAGCAGTGTGGAGTGGGTGCTCTCGTGTCTTTATCCTTTTGTCGCAGCAGTGATGAAGCGAGGTGTTGATGTAAAGCTTGTTGAGCAGGGGTGCTGAACAATATCCCAGCTCTCATAGGGTGAGAGGCATGCACACAATACTGTTTAAACATTGTTTTTATTGGTTTGCTGTCTAAACTTCTCACAGCTGTGGCTGGATGCATGTTGGTACACTGGTTAGTACTGTCACCAGCACAGGAAGAATGGGGCCTTTCTGTAAAGAGTTTGCTTCTTCTCCATGTGCTTGTGTAGGTTCTCTTTGGGTAGTCCAGCCTATCCAATACTGTATCCCACATCTCGGGCAGTGTTAGTTGGAATAGGGTCTATTCCACTAGTCTCTCGAGGTCTTGTGCATGATGTGGGTGAGTGGTTTAGAAGACTGACAGATGCCTTGGTAAAGAGAGAGCTGAGCATGAAAGCTGTGTTTCACCAGTTGATCTGTGTGCTACTCTTACCTATGACAACAGTCTGTTGGGTAGTGACCAAAACAATAAGATCATGGATACAAGCAGCAGAAATGAGCTTCTCTCATAGTGCCTGTACTCAGTCTTAGAGAGACGGGAAGAAGCCAGAACATTGCAATATACGGTGGGACGACTGGATAAATATATCAGCCATCAGAGGTTTGCTAATTAGATTACCAGATTGTTATTTTTAGGTGACATTTTTTGTAATTTGGTTGTAGTTGTAGTATTTTCCTGGCTTCGTGGTTTGAATGGCCCACTAGTGGCTGGATGGAAGGTTTTACCATTCTGCCCAACTCTCATTGCTGTTCCCTGCATGGTTATGAAGTAACTTAAATCATTTTAAATGTGAAGGATCAAAGTTGTTGGCAACACAATGTCATTCATTATAGTTTCCCAGTTTGTTCTGAGACTTTAGATGTTCAAATTTTCCATCGATGTACGCAACAGCGGCTCCTAAAACTGTGCAGTTTATGTTGCAAGTGACAAAAAGCAACTTGGAAAAATACATTTGTCTATTATTAGTCCCGTTTAATATGACCCATTTTAATGACATGTCTGTATAAATCTCATAAAAACGGTTTCTAAAGAGTTGATTTCATGGGCAGCTGAGGTTTAATTGAGCTTTGTTTGAAAACCAAAGAGCAGAGGACGAGCATTCCCTCTTTTAAGGTCAGCTCTGTGCGCAGGCTCAACTCAAAGAGTCTATTAATATATAAGTGACTAAAAACCATCAAGTCATGCAATAATAACTAAGTGAGAAAGTTGAGGAGAAAGTCAGCAGGCAGACAGCGTGTATTATTAGCTACAGTAATGTGCGCGCGTCTACCAGGTCGAGCTGTGCGCAGCAGACACAAACTGTAGTGTTGCCTCTCAGAGCCAGACTTGTGTGTGTGTGTGTGTCCATCTGTCTCTTTGTATTTCTGTCTCTTTGTTCGTACTATTCTGTGTACGACTGTAGCTGACCGTCAGTCCGTGTGTGTGTGTGTAGTGTTAAAGCAAGTGTGTGTGTGTGTCTGTGTGTGTGTTTCGCCCTTTGCCAATTAGCGGCTTCTCACCTCCTGAGGCGAGAGGCTGAGTGCGTGTTAGACAGAGGAGGGAGACTTGATGGGGCTTGTCTGCCGCTGACGGCTCAGCCTTAACCTGAACTCTAACACTCTTTCTCACTCTCACGCACACACTTGAGCTCTGATACACACACACACACACACACACACGCGCACACACATCCCCAGCCAGTTGTTGATAATGCAGCCTTGTCTGTCTCCGAGTCCATGTGACACGCCAAAATGTGACAGTATTGTGTTGGTGGAGCGAAAGGCGCGAGACGGGCAAAGACGAGTGCCAGCCTGCTTTGGAGCGTGTGTTTGTGTGTGTGTGTCTTTGTCTGGGTTGTGCTCATTCAACTGTGCGCCTTTGTACATACAAATGTCTGCAGCGAGTGTTGTGCGTGTGACTTTATCCAGTGGAAATAATGTAAATAGCACAAATCAGACGTTCAACCTTTTCCTTCTTTGTGGAACTGTTCTTTTAAAAGAAAAGAAAAGATTTTTCATGCTGCTGCAGAATTAATCAAGAAGAGTTCATTCTTTTTATGCTACAAGCTCATTTTTTCCTTCAGTCTGATCGCCTCTACAACAACTTGAGAAGGATTGAAAAACAGCGTGATACCAACGATTTTCTTTTAAAGTTATTTGGCATCTCCTTAAAAAAAAAAAAGGAATCCGTGCTGGAGATGTAGCATATCCTTTGAAATGGATCACAAACAAGATTTTCATATTCTCGCCAAAGAAAGGAAAACATTTTTAACAGCTCTATCCCAATTTCTGTATTTTTAAAGATATCCTCTTGGCCAGAACTGTACATCTCGCTGAGTTCTGACTGAATACATCCAAAAATGTTGTGCTAGTCAAACGGGAGATCAAAGTGCTGCGTGAAGCCGCCTGAGAAAAGCTGTGGTTTTATTTTTAACCCCAGTTGGCACACCGTGATAAGTTGATCAAAGAACTTATTTGCCAAAACATGGTATATTCTTCTGTGCTAGCCTGCAGAAATCACAGCATTAAGGTGCGTGAGCTGTGTGAAAGTTAATCTCAGCCATTCAGCGAACACAGAGCAGCCTTACAGAGATATTTCTGTTCGGCTTTGACACCACAATCCTCCTCTTCATCTCCTTTGGAGATTTCATGGATTGTGTAAACAGTTTGCTAGATTTAAACATATGTGCATAGCCGGAGAGACGTTTTTTTCTGTTATAGAAACGAGTGAAAACTGGTCATCGAGACGAGGTGCACCACAGCTGCAAAAAACAGGAGCTTTTTTTAAGTTTTGAGTTTAAAAAATTTAATGTTTTTGAAATTTACTTGGGCAAAACAACACATCTAAAGTGTCACCTGAGTTTATAACTAATTATAAAACAGATTTTTTTTTACTTTTTAATCTTTTTTTTTTTTATTTAAGAGATCACTTAAATGCCAGTATAAAATCTGTAGGAAAAAAAACCTGAATTAAATTTGTTTTTATCTGAATAAGTAACTATTTTGAAATTCAGATTAGACGATGCTTGTTAAATCCTGAAATAAATGCAAAAAAATAAAATAAAATAGTGAACAACACCCAAACCAAGGATAGAGCTGTCAACGTGGTCCAAAAATAATGTTTGGTTATGCATTAAAAAAAAAAGCTGTGAAAAACATGGGGGGAAAAAGATGTTTTTCTCAAAATGTTTGTCTTGAGCATCGGGGAATTATATATTTAACACGTTCGGCAGCCTGAAAGTAGAAAGAAAGAAGTTCTAACTGTGATGAAGAACCAAGCAAATGTGATTTACCACAGTTTACCTTCAGCGGCTCTGATATCTGTTCCACTAATTACATTAGGCTAAACCATTCACCGCTCTCTCTTCACACCGGCAGCAGGGTGTGTGAAACCTGCAGCCACGCCAGGCAGCTGTTTCACCTTTGCCACACAGTATGCAGCATTGCAGGTGGGTAGCACGCTGTTAACCCCCTCACCGAGGGTTACTGGGTCTAACAAGTCCTAAATCCAGCTCTGTTCTGTGCAACTCAGGAAACAATACACAATTGAGTTTTCAATAACTGAATGTAGAATATTAGTCCTAAACCGGAATATGTTGAATGCCTGTGTGATACTGTCAGTTTAAGCAGCAGAGTCAGTCACACAGCTGATGAATGACTCCATCCCATCGCACATCTCGAGGGCTGCCAGGTGTCTTCGCGTTTGGCTGATGAGTAGACCTCTGCTCGGGGTGAAAGTGGGGGAAGCTATGTCTGGAATTCTGTCAGGTCACTGGACTTCCCTGTGTGATTAACAATGAACAAATTACACCTTTAGACGTGTAATTTGTTCCCCCCTAACACGGCCGACGGAGCTAACAAAAGGGCGGCGAAGGTGTCAGTAAAACAGCGCCTGTACACGCCCACACGCAGTCCTCAGAAGTCTAATCAGCCAGAGTAAGTGGAATAAGCTGTGCAGGTGTACCGTGGATGGGAAAGCCTTTAAGAAAACCGTTATCAGGGCGAACATGAATGCAGTAGTTGGTAAAAGCATTTATATGTAATAGCACACTCCCCTGAGTTGAATTTTAGTGAAGTGAAAGTGAGCACAAGAGCTTATTTCAGCTACATAAGTTATATTTTTCAGTTTAAATTTTGTCCGGTGGTCATCATGTTTCTGTAAACTGCGTAGCGAAAAAAGTTCTTTCCTCAACTATTTTATTGTATGCAGATAAAATATACGTTAATACACAAAATATTGTGTAACTGATGTTTGAAAACAAATGAAAACAGCCATTGGTGTGCTGTGTTTTTGATAATCAGACATAATTTGAACGTTGTTGTTTTTTCCTACTGGTAAAATTCCAGCTCTGAACGAATCCTTCACTTTTCCAGACTCTGATTTGTTTCTCAGCGACACTTTACATGCAGGTTATATTTGGATTACATCCAGGTGAGACCGATTCATCGTAGCTATGTGTGTTTTTTTTGTTCCGTGATAGATTAACTGGCCTGCGTGTGGCGCTACACCGTTTAATCTGATATGCAGTATCTCAGATTCCAGTAATTGGATTTTGACAAAAGACGGCTATATTATACATTCCATCTCACTGTGGCACTTTTCAAATCACAAAAAGAGAAGGTGGCAGACTTGTTTAATATTTGGAGGCGCGCATAAGTAAGCCGTCACGAAAGCGCGTATTGTGAATAAACATGCTTTCCTCTCCACCTGGAGCCGTTCCCACCTCTCTTCATTTATCTTGCCTTTTGCTTCTTTGGGTGCCCAGATCTCTTCAGCCCCTCAAGCTTTAGAGGAGAGAAACTCCTCAGCATTTGGCTAATGGCTCCACAGTTCCCACACTGATTAGGAGCAGTCCAGAAGCGGCGGTATTAAGTCGATGATTAAGTAGTCAAGGAGCCCCAGAAACAACCAGAAAGTGCTGGAGACAGCGATTTGATATTGTTTTACTCTTTAAGTGTGTTTCACAGACTACGTTGAAACAGTTTTGCCAAACGATGCGTTCACTTACTGCTAGAGTGTTTTTAATACAGTTCGTCCTTGTTTGCATAGCTTCATTTAACCACAAAGCCTAAGTAGTGATTTAATAATTCAGTAAAGTCCCTGCATGCAAGAAAAGACCAGAGAATGACACACACGCATACACGCTGGCACCCTGAAAACCTGCACTTCTGAGCTTCATTCCATTTTACTTGAATTAAAGATTTACAGGCTCTTTTATGCAAAGCGTTCGGCAGCGCTGGCGACTATGAATCTAATTGAAAATGTGAGGAAAAAGAGTCGTTTCAACAATAACATCTCAGTCAGCGGGGAAACGGACCAGCGTTGTCCTCGATTCATGAATAGTTTGAGATGTTTTTAATGTGACAGCTGGAGATGTTTCCCAGCACATTGATGGTGAGATGCAGCGGGGTGTGTATTCTCCATTTAGTGTGTGTATTTGAGTGAGGTGGGCATACCCTTGCTGAGGAACGCTGTACTGAGTCCTGCTCAGTAGACTGACTACACGAACCACACACTCCTGATTATGTCTTGGTGCTAAGAGGGTGTTATACAGCTACAGAGAGAATTCATGTCTTCAGTGTACTTGTGTGTCTGCTCTGTTTGCGTGTGTGTCCTTTAAACAGCATAGGTGCTCCTTCCCTCGTGGCTGAGATAGTCTGAGACGTCTTCAGCCTGCCTTTGTTTGAGCGCCGTGTTGTCGAGCAGACCTCTTGCTTAAGGCTGAGATGTTAGCAGTCTGTGGTCTTTGCATTATTGATGCAGACTGTGACTGGGTTCCTCGGGCCATAGGCTACAACTTAAAAAAATCACAAGGTGGAGTGAACTCCAGATGAACTCGCAGGGAAGTTAGCAGGAGAGCTCAGAGACAGTGAGGAAGCTGAAGGTGGCTCTCTGGCTTCGGTCTAAAACGGAGGTGTCTTAAGAGGGGGGGAGCAGAGAGACGACCTGATTCCGGTGACACGACAAGTTTACCGGTACATTTTAATGAGCCCGGGTCCCAGGGCGAGACTCAGATGATTAAATTTGGCTTATGGGCCGGAAAAGTTTAAGACAGCATGCCTTAGATAGGAGCTGCACTGTGGATACAAGGGCCACATAAAAAGCTTTCAGAACGCTGTGAAAGGAAATTAAACAGGCTACCTTGCTTCCTACTACCAACCTAGTAGGCTCATTTCCTGCTCTATTTTTTAAATTCTTGGATTTCGCTCGAGTAGCTCATAATCATCATAAGATCTGTTGTCTAAAACTAGCTATCTTAGTCTTTTTCCCCTCACCTTTTTTTAGCTATTTGTCTTTGATTGGCTACTCCTTGTAAACAAAACATTTGAATCATGCCTTAAATGACTTTATAAATAATTCAGGAGACAGACACCCTCTTTCTACACCTTGATAAAGCTTATAGTTGGAGCTGAATCAGGTGATCTTACTTTGCAGTAGGCCTAGGCTGCTGGGAGCTTCCCATAATGCACCTCAATGATTTGCACACCTCTCTGCATTTAATCGTTGTTATTATTCTTGTTATTATTAATCTCTGATTCTCTTCCTCAGCATGTCTTTTGTCCAGTCTCCCTCCCCTCGCCCTCCCTGAGCCTGGTTCCTCTTAAAAGTTACGTTTTTCCTTCCCACTTTCACCAAGTACTTGCTCATAGGGGGTTGTATCAGTGTTGGCATTTTCTCTGTATACCAACACATTGTTGTGATATCATGCTGTGGCGGGGCGTGGTCTGCGGTGCTGTGCAGGGAAGATGTATGCACCTGCACGGCACCGCAATCATGCCCCGTCGACTTAAAATCTGTACTGGGAACTGTCTGGGGTGTTGTTGTTGGTATGTTGAGCTTGCAGCGGGAGAGCTGTAGCTGTGTATGTGTGTTCAGCAATTGGGTGTATCAATAAAGTATGCTGCAAAGCATGTTCACATCGGGTCTGCCGTGCTCATTTACACACGCATATCTATAAAAGTGAGAAATGTAACTGAATTGAATAGCTTTGTGTGGAGACATGTGACAGTATTTCCCCGTTTGCATCATGAGGGCTGTTTGTTAAACCAGTGGAGCTTTCCCTTTGAGAGCCATCTCTGGTATTATACAGATAACACTTTACTTGTCATCGTGGTGAGTCGATTGAACTTAATTTATAATTAAGTGTCACTATTCAAGGAACACATTTCACACTGATTGCACTCTATGTAAGGATGATGTGAATCCATTATACACCTGAACTGATCCTATTTACATGCTTTTATGCTTATTCCGCAGCTAACGTAATAGCCATGGTAGAGATACGTTTCAGCAAGAATAAGACAGAACTACCAAGCTGTATTTAATGAGACAGGGGAGCATGGTCAGAGGATGAATGGAGGAAATTTTCACTTTCTTTAAAACTGGGAAACGTTGACATTAGCTGTAGCCTTGGTTCAGGGCCGTGTTGTGTGTGCCGTGATGGAAAGGTCTGATCATATTATTTACTACTGAAAAAGTGGCTAATCTGTACAGTTTGATTGCACCCAACTGAGGTACTCACATTTCTATTATTTCACATAACTGGTGACTGTCCCACCCATATTTACTTTTGTTCTTTTGTTTTTTCATAAGAGACATATGTCGGATTCGACAGTACCTCCTGCAGAGCTGCAGAACCTCGACACCAAACCTCTGCGAGACATCCTCGTGCACATGTGGCTCATGCTGAGCTGCAGGAAACAAACCAATGGCCGACCCACGTTCTCAGATACTGTTTTCCTCACCTGTACCTGGTATTTTTACTCCTTGCTGTGAGCTCGACTGCAGCAGCATGGGGAGGGGGGGAGGCACAGCTGGAAGTGTGTGTGAAATATGTGTTTTCAGGTGAATAGTATAAAAATAATACACAAAGACAAAATAGCATCTCTGTAGCTGCTGCCATGCTACATGTCCAGCTTCATCTGATGCCATTAAACCTGATTATCTGTGATTGTTATATTTAAGCTGATGTATTCTAATGCACTGGACCTCACTATATTTCTTCCAGTGAACTTTGTTTAAAACTTACTACAAATATGTCACAAAATATTAAAGAAGAATTAAACAAATGTGATTTTGTTGGGTGATTGTCAGTCATTGCCATAGCAATCAGCTCCGTCTCACGTTGCGTAGCAGGTTCACTGCACACTCGGGCCACAGGACGCCCTCATGTGAGCTGGCGTGGCTTGTGTGTTCACCGTGACTTAGCTTAGCACAGAACATTACATCATTTATGTATTCAGCCATTATTTATTTATACATGCAAGCTCTTGAGCAGTGTTTAATATAGCCTCTTAGTCCTCAGTTAGAACTCTCAGATATCTTACTTTATGTAATTGGTACACACAGTTTGGGCATCAGAACTCAGGAATCACGCAAACGAGAACTCTGGTAAGGCATGGCTTTTAGTAATTTGAAGAGAAATGTTGTTTAATTGACTCTAGCTGGCATCAAGAAGCTCTTACCCCAAGAAACCCGCAGACCTTCTCAAACTATTACTGCTGATGCCACAGAAATGCAAATGAGCAGATGACGTCACTGTGCCCTTGGACATTTTTACATTTTAAAGCTGCTAGTTGGCATTCTGAATTGAATCCTACACTTTAATGAGGGATAGAGTTAAGAGGGGGAGCTGGTAAAATGACATGGGGAAACTTACATATGTGAAAAATGGCATCCTCCTACAGGTGTTTCTGCTGGGTTTTTTTAATATATATGCTGGGAGGTTGAAATATTGTGACGTCCAGCTAGATTTAGAAAAAACTAACTTGCCTTTTCCCTGAAAAGGGAATGGTTCTGAGGATAATATGAAACTGAGGCAGGTTGCCAGGTCCCTACTGCTTTGTACCTTGTTGAGATATTTCCTTGCTGGTTTCTGTTATTTTCTCAGGTCCTGTTTAAAGTTTAGTGGTGGTTAGACTTATCTGGGTTCGTTTCCTGTTCCCTGTTTTCTACGTATCGAGTCTGCATTTCTGTGTCCTGAGTTCAGTTACTTCCTGTCTTATTTTGGTAACTCGGTTAATTTTACGCATTTCATGTCGCATTAAAAATTTGCTTCAGCTGTTTCTCCCAGGCATCTCCCCTCTGCTCCCGTCTCCTCTTGTGTATTTAAACCCTCAGTTTGCTTGTGTTCTTTGTTGTTACCTCCATCATACCGCATGCTCCGTCGGTCTGCGGTTTCCCTGTGACTGATTTTTTGCATTCCTGGCGCCAGCTCTGTCTCGTATTTTGCTTAAAGGACTTCAGCATTAAAGCTGCTTTTTGAGTTTAAAGTCTCCTGAGTCCTGCATTTGGGTCCTAATCCTGCCTGCCGCACACCGCTTCCTGGCACCCACATCAAATTTTGTGTTGTTTATTGAAATTAATTAGTTTAACCATTAAATGATCTCTGCAAGGTGTAGAAACAACTCTGAACGATTGTTTTAAAATGAACATGTTAACTTCACAGCACAATATAAAGAGGGAACCTTCAGGAAAGAAATGCATGGGATGCACTTTTTCCAACATGCTAGAGCAGCCAGAACCATTGCAATAGACTGCAACACATGCTTCAAATATTTAGTGAAATAAAGATGAAGAGACAGGGCCTGTTTGTCTTGTGCCTTGCATGTTGTTAATTTCTTATTAGAAGCTGAGTGGTTGCATAATAAAAGAAATGTCCTTGAGTCTGCTCCCGCAAGGTGCTGCTGCCTTTTCCACTCGAAAACGTTTGAATTGTGTGTGTCTGTGTCGCACACGGTCTTGTGTCGCTTCAATCTCACAATAGAGCACGTAAGAAAATAAAAAACGAAATAAATAAAATCAAGGAGTGTGTATGTATTCTGCTACTTAGCAGATATTATTGATGTCCAGACTAGGCTAAATAAGAAGTTACTATTCCAGATGAAATCTTTAGCAGATCTTTGAAGGGGCAGAAATGCAGAATTCACTGAATGTTCTGCAGGAGAGCCAGAGTCTGCAGACAGCGACTGATGGCACAGATAGAAAAAATGTGCCTTTTTAAATAATAGTGCAGCAGGTAACATTACAGGGAAATGTTAGCATCGCTGTTGGGCAGAGGAGCCTACTATTATAGTAGTATTATGCACCCTTGTAGCATACAAGGAGTTTATTTCACACTCCCAGCATGAAGACTTCTTTGGACACTGGCATATGCTGACTGATTTAGGCAGCTGTAACAAGGGTGGTTGGATATCAGCTAAACAGATTTAACCGTATTAAGTCACAACATAAGTTAGTAAAAACTAAAACAGCCAGTTTGAGTTTGGTCAGTCTAGGTTGTTTTATTTGTGCAAAATAACTTACCAAACAACAAAACAAAAAAAACCAAAAAAAAAAACCAGACGAGATAAACGAGCGTCTCTGCAGTTCTGAGCACATTAATGCTGTGATTTTAAAAATCAGTTCAACTGTCAGAAATGTGCTCCTGTGTTCTCTCACTTGATGATTGTGATGTCTCAGTGTATCACCTCAACACACACAGACACACACGGTAATTTCAAATTTAAGAGAATTGGGTGCCACACTATGAGACATAGTAAGTAAGTACATATTAAGTTGTTTGGTATCAGAGTTTTAGCAGCCTTGTTAACTGAGGAACATATTTTACCTTTTCAGTAACTTTTATTCTACAATTTGTTAGGTGATGATGAAAAAAGAAAAAGTGATCACAGATAAAGAGGAGCTCTGTTTCATCAGTTAGCCTGCCAGCTACAACAGTTCTTCTGCATGTAATCATTCTCAGCCATAGTCAATGGTCTGTTTAAGTTTGCAGCTTCAATAGACTGTACTTAACATGATGTTAAGAAAGTGAGGCATGTGTATGGCACAGTGCACCTCGAGTTCTCTGAACAAGCTTTCAAGCTTTGCCTCATTTCATAAATAAACTTCTGCTGATGTGATAGCTTCCCTTGCCGATGCTAACACGACAGTGGGTAGTCCACTAGTAATAATTAACTATGGCAACCATGAAGCACTTGACTTATTCATCACTCACAAAAACTAAGATCTACATAAGTCGATGAGGAAATTGTGAAAGTCATTTTTGTGGCCTGCATGTTGACCTATGATTTTTAAATCTATATCTACTATGTAATCTGATGTGGAGCATTAAAACCTCTAGTTTGTCTTTAACCATCTCTGTATATTCATCTAACACAAGTGGATAAAATAAACACATCTCAGTATCCAGAAGTTCAGCTGTCACAACACTTGGATAGACGCCGATTGTCTCCAAAGAGCTCATCACAATGAAGTTTGTCGATAACAGGGATTGTGGTCCTAATATTACCTAAAATTTAAGTAACTACCATATAGCCAACTATTAAATAAAGCACAGTGCACGTGCTGCACAATACAATATTGCTATTAGTCTCCAAAGAGATTTCGTTGTCAGTTAATATCACCTTAAACATGAAATATCTACATATACTAATGCCATTTTCCTATCTCAAGGTTGAGCCCAGGGATATTCAGTGCCTTATTGTGGACCGTACCAGTAAATAATTGAGAAAATTGAAATAATATGTCACGAATTAAATTGAAAGTGCTTTTTTTTTCAAAGCACTTTGACTGTGATATTAAATTAAGACTCCTAAAAAATCCATTTCTCACAGACTTTTCTAAAGGTAAAAATATCCTACCTGTTACTAGGCAGCTGCACTAGATTAAGTGTGTGTGTGTGTGTGTGTGTGTGTGTGTGTGTGTGTGTGTGTGTGTGTGTGTTTGTCTCCTAATGCTGTGTATTGAGTCAGTCAGTGTGGGTTGGTGTAGGCTGATGTAGGCTCGGGTAGGATTGTTCTGTGCATGTTAATGTGTGATAAGGTGGGTTGCTGTGGGCCGATGGAGGCTGCTGGAGGTCAGTTCAGGTTACTGATCAGTGTGTGTGTGTGTGTGTGTGTGTTGGAGTGGAGGAGGAATAGCCTTAGAGCCACTGCCAAGACCTTCAGGGAAGTTTCCCTGGCTCTGAATCCACAGCTTTAATTGCTGGAAGTTTGTGAATACCAAGGGACAGCACTAACTCACTCCCTTTCTTCCATTCTCTCACTCTTTTTCTCCTCCTCTCTTTCTTTTCATGCCCCCTTCTTTTTTCTTACCCTATCAAAGAGTCTGGGTGTGTTTACATCCTTAACTTGGCGGTGGCAGGTGGGTGGTGCGGTTAGCATCGCTCTGAAGTCATTATGACAGCGAACTGGAAGAGATTCACATTTCCAGGGAGGCTTTTGTGTTGTTGGCAGAATTATTCTTTTGCCTCATCAACCAGCAGTTCATTCACTCAAGTCCTCAGAGTGGTATACTTCATGTGTGTGAAAAAGCGACGGGGTCAAATGATTTAGTGCACTGAATGCATAGACCTGTTTTTTGTGCTCGCTGAGGCTAAAGTTGCTGAGCAGCTGCTGAATGCAGAGTGAACCACGGTAGAACAACCTGCCATTGTTACAATGCCATGGCTCACTTTAATATTTCTAACCTGATAAAATGACAGTGATTCTGTGGCATCTAAGTACCAGAGACTTCCCACGCACCTCTGCAGCTTCTCTCAGGTCAACGTGTTGGTGTCCTTCAGCTCATTGTTGGTACCATGTCATTTTTGTTATTAGCTGCTAAAGAGTTTGGTTCTGCCAAAAGGCCAACCATTACTGGTCTTAAAGTGTCCTCTATGACCTACAAGGCACGCAGAGGGCACCTCGTGGGGCTGAGGGTTTGCCCTTCATGGCCTTTAGGTCTGTTTGCTGTCCCTCAGCTCTCGTGGTGCTTTGCATGTCTCTGGATCACCGCACTAGCACGCTAATATCCACTGCAGCTTAATCTTAATCGTTAGTTTCGGCGACTTGGGGTGCCTGAGCTCAAATGGTTTCTCATCACTGCTTTGCGCTTTTGATCTTTATCCTCTGGTGACTCGGGAGACTTTAAAGGTCACTTTGATCTTCACAATTTGACCTTAAAAGTTAAAGTTTTTGCTTGTTTTTTCATCCTTATTTGCATGTTTCGTTGGTGGGGTTCATTGTGGTGTACTGTATTTTGCTAATTTGAGTCATTACTAACCAGCTCACCATTTCAAGCGTCACGCCTACCCACATGCTGGACGGGTCTTCTGTGGGGCCAGTTAAAGTGCCAGTTAAAATATAAAATAATGCAGCATGTTATGTATGGTATTATTTAATTATTATTCTTATAAAAACACAAGTGTGCCATTGACTACATGCATATACTCCCATCAGCCAGTCCCCCAACCAACCATTAACATCACAAATGAACTCTAACTGAGCTTTGTATTTAACACACATGTAAATTTTCTCACCATCAGAAAACAAGTGCATTTCTCAAAATATGGAGCTGTTCCTATTAAGGAACACATTCTAATAAATTTGAAGCGCGCTCTATGAAGGTTAAAGATTAACTGACTACTTAAAAGTAGGTTTCAAAATATTAGGCTAACTGAAATACAAGCAACATAGAACTTGAACTAAAACATCCTAGTATAGAGGTAGATCTGTAAGTATATGGACACTGTTACAATGCCCACTGTGCCAGTGGAGAGTGGGCTTTAAGTCAAGAAGTGATTAAAGTGCAGACTTTCAGCTTTGAATCAAAGGGTCTGTGTAAAATTTGCATTATCTGTTTAGCAGTTAAAGCCATTTTTATACAGCCTGCAATGTGTTTTATAGATGACTGTAGCTAAAAATGCCTAATTTGGATTCATCAGTGCATCAGCCTGTTAGCACTGATTTGCCGTCTGGTTCATTTGTAATGTGGCATACTGCGGCCTTTTGTCACAGTTCCCCTTGTCGTCAAGAGTGGCTTCTTGACAGCCACACGAACCCTTCTGATGAGGCTTTGTCTAATAGCATCATGTCATACTGTCTGATCATGCTCGAATGATTTAGAAGTCACTGTTAAGCGGCTTAACAAACAAACCATTCCTCTGAAAATGATGAGAAATGAGTGAAAAAGCAGCCAATGTTCAAAGAAAATAAACCTTGAAAACTATTGAGTTATTAGGACAGCCTGACTTCTTAGAAGCTGAATAGAAAGAAATAAGTGGTTTGAGACTTGCGCACAGTATTACAGCAATAGCTATTCAGTTAAATACCTGCAGATTATTATGATAATAATAACAGTAATAGTAAACAGTACTTAAACCTATAAAAACTCTGCTCTCAGCCTTGAGCAGTGACTCAGTGTATTGTAGCTGAAAATAATGGCACATTCTTACTACAGTATGGTGGTAAATCTATTCTTTAGCAAGAATCGCATCACCTCTGCATTGTGTGTGTCACTGGTTTGTGCAGAGCACCGCAGTCTTGTCTTGCCAACTGTTCGGAAGCGGGCACCTGGCCAACTGTGACCGTATTTTCTGGGGCGGCAAGTCGAACAGTACACGCGTACACACACACACACACACACACACACACACACACACGGACAAACTTTCATTCAGACACATGAGGTGATGGAAATGCCATAAATCTGTCAGTGAGGCTGAAATGAGCTTAGTGCCAGTAGGGGGGAGTGTGCTCTTCAGGGATGCGTGCACGATAAAATCCCATGGACTATAAAAGCCGATCTGTCGCACGCACGTGTGCATGTGTGTGTGCATGTGTGTGTGCACGCACGCATAGTTTTTCTGCACATGCAACGTGTTCTGGAAATATTCCCCCACCCAAAAACAACACACAGACACACACAGACACACACACTCCATCTGACTGTCTCTCTCTGTCTTTGTTTTACAGCTACTTTTTCCCCCGTCTTGTCTTCCTCAGTCTGTTTCTCTCTGTCTGTGTAGCTCGGCCATCCAAGTATTATTATGTAAATCATGTTATATCAAATTGTAACAGCTGATGGGAAATGGCAAACTTCCTTGGAGGTTTATATGTTTGAGTCATAGAAGGTTTCACTGATGAAGGAGTTAGATTCACTTCTAAAAAGTTTGTCCAGAAATGTCCACCTTACACAGGGGACCTGCCGAGGTGGCACGTCCATTAGGTGGTGCATATTGTTACGGATATTTAGTTGTTTTATTCCAGCAGATGGAAGCTAATTCTTATTAACCTCTCCACAGTGTCAGGATTAGGTTGTGTTTGTCCCTCCATCTGTCTCACATCTCTCTTCGTGCTCTTGACTAAATTTAAGGGAACAATCTAAAGCTGCTGCATCGTGCCAGGTACTGCTGCATTTGTGACTGCATTTTGCACCCAGCTACATCAAAAGCAGACACAAAAAATACATTAAGTACAATACAGTTAATAACCTCACTATGGGATTATAGGATGTTACTGAGTGGAGTGTCATTGTAGGTCACAAACACAGATGTGGAACCGAGCATTTAATCCTTACCTTTCAATATCTGGAGCACAAAATGGCATTTGCTCTCTCTCACACACTCTCTCTCTGTTACGGGAAGTTGTAATTGAGCAAGGTGAAAGTAAGCAGATGACATCAGCACAAAGCAGCGCAGTTCGACAGGTGGACGCTAACCTGCAGGAAAAGAAGGCTGCTGGTGCTACTAATGTTAGATCCATCCAACTAACAGGACTTTGCATGTGTGCAGATTATACAAGCAAAATGTCACACATTTTAGTGACACTGAAACCCAACTCAAATTGATTTATTAAGCACATTTAAAAAGATGCTGTACAGCAGACCGAGTGGACACAAATAAATAAAGCAGCAGACCAGAATAAAGTCAAACAGACACAGAGAACGCACAGTCTCGTCTGAGTTTAAATCTGGCACCGGGGACAGTCAGAGGCATCCAGCGATTTGTCTAAGGTGTACCCCACCTCTTGCCCTATGGCTCCACCCCCCTCCCTAACCCTGAATTAAACAAGCAGAGGATGGGTGGATGTTGTTGCGTAGTTTGTCCTGCAGAGCAGTTCTGACTCCAGTGTTTAGCGTCCGGTCAGCACTTTCTTCTACATGATGTTGCAGAATTTGGTGGTTAAGTTGCTAATATTTTTCCTTTATCAGTGTTTTTGTATTTCACTGCATATTAATGGAAGAGGGATCCCTCCTCTAATGCTCTTCCGGGCCCATGTTTTTCCCTGTTTCTTCACCTTCCTAAGGAAAATGTTTGATTACTCTGGGTTACATAACTGTTAGAATACAATAAAAACCATCAGGTTTGTGGTTTCACCTTACCTGGATATCTGTACTTGGACATGCAGTGTAGCTGAGGTTACAGTGAAGCATGCTGGCATTAGGAAGATGAAAAAAAAGAAAGTGGGGAGGGTTGTTATTGATGCTGTTTTCCGTTTCTGAGCTCCAGAGCAGTAAAGCGGCAGTCTTCCCGTCTCATACTGCGTGTGACGTCTGCAGATCATAAGACCTAACAGTCTGGTTACCTGGCACTCACCTCCCTTTATCTGTTTGTTTGTCTATCTGCCTCCAAAACTCTCCCTCTAGTCTAGCTGTCTGTACGTCCATCTGTCCCTCCGTATCTGTTTACCCTGCTTTCTCTCATCCCTCTCTGTTAGCCGTCTGCCCTCCTGTCTGCGTGTCTAACTCTGTCTCCTTTCCTCACCTGCCCACCTGCACGCTCAGTCGGATCTACTTCTTTGCATAAGCACAGGTTCATATGTCAGACAGGCTTTCACTTTTCATCTTAAACATCAGTTTCACTGTTACATTATGCTTAGGAGAGAGCTGAGCTGAGTCTGCTGGCCAGCGTCTTTGTTGGTGCCATCGTGCCTAAAGCTAAATGTTGTCCATGCGTGGTTTGGTACATGTTTTCCCTCAAGGATCTCTGTGTCTTTGGCTCTGTTCGAGTGTCCCTCAGCTGCAGCCGGTCTGCCCGTCTCTTCTGCTGAGAAGCATCCCCATACAGTGGCACGATGCTGCCATGCTTCACTGTATGCATATGTGGCATCTAGGTGATGGATCTGGTGGGAACCAGATTTAGTGCAAAAAGTACTGCTTTTGACATCTGCCTCTGATTTATTTTTTAAATCAACAGTCATAAAAAGGAAGAAATCAAATGATGCACTGCTGCCCTTGAGCCTTGAGCATGCTGCATTTCAGCCACACCCCAGTCGATGGTATTGAAAATACTTCTTTTCTCTTTTACAGCCTTTTCTGTTTTTGTTTTCCTCTTTCAGAACCCTCAAAGCTTCAGATGAGTAAAGCTCGGATAGCTTTAGTCCAAGGAGCGCTCTTTTGTTTTCCGTAAATTATGAATTGCTCATTAAACTTTGGAATATATAACACTGTAAGCTTTTCAGTTCTGTTAGCCCTCAAAGGCATGGATCATTTTTCTGGTACTATTACCCATCTCTTACTTACTGTATGAGCTATATTAAAGCTATATTAAATTCATATTCCTCAGACTTTAAAATAATTTACAGATGTCAGAAACTAAAGTGATATTTCATGTTACTGCTGTCTGAGTCAGCACAGCCATCATTAATAGACCCTTTTCATGGCCGACATTAGGACTTGTCACAAGGGAAAGAAAGCACAGCTAGTGATAATGAAAGCTCGGGTCCATTAGGGATGCTGCGATATGACAGTGGACCATACTGCTCAAGAGCAGGACCTCCCTGAAGTCGATTGTATCCATTAATAATACACCTGTCTTTGTGGTTGCGTGTGGATGGACAGTAGTGATATTTCTAGCATTTTTGTGGGAGTTGTTCATCTAAAGTGGTTCTGATTGTGGACGTGCTAGCTCTTCTTCTTTTCCCCAGCAGTTAAAGATTGTGCTCGATTGGTCTGATTGGTCCTTTGATTTTGACATCAGAGCCATGACTTGATTTTGTTGGATTCACTCTTTGATTTTGCTCAGCCCTCCTCTGGTGCGTTATCACCGAAGGCCTCAAATAATAAAAGCTTCTCTAAACAGAACCTTTAACCATCCACTGGGCCACCGTGTGACTGAGACAGCAACTCAAAGCCGCAGTTCACCCTTCAACTGATCTTTAACATAAACTGATCTTGAGTCATTTTAGGAACATTGCTAAGCTGTTTTTCAACTCCCATTGTACAATTAGTATGTACACACATGCTGTGTAGAGAAATGGTAAAACAAATGCTCAGTTAAACTGAATAATTAACTTGGCTCATATACCAGTAGTGTCCTTGCAGTTAGCTGAATCAGTGAGGCACTCTCTTTTCTCTGTTTGGACTGTCACATTAACCTTCTGCTTTGTCTGTTTTTACATTCACCCACTGAGTTGTTGCACTTTTAACCTTTACAAGGTCTCCGGGTCTTGTTGGCTCCATTAAAAGTTCAATAAAAGCTCAGTGGCTCATTCAGAGCACAGTTCAGGTGAGGTAGGGCTGAGGGTGTGTGCTATTGTAACATTATAGGATACAAATGCAGTAACGTATTTGTTTCTTTACCAGTGTCAGTGTCTCTAGGGTTACACATTGTATCATTGTAAAGCTTTGCCATCACTTTATAACCAGTTGAAATATTCACATTTTATTTTGCATCTGAGCACGTTACAAAGAAAATGATACAAAAAATGACAAAATGCAAATTTGTCCTCTAATGCAGCGGTCCCCAACCCCCGGGCCACGGACCGGTACCCATCCGTGAGGCCGCGAGAGGTGAGGCTGGGGTGTGAAATTTATGGTTTTCAGGGTTTTTAACGTTAACTCGGTTTCCCTGAGTCTTTTCCCGTGTGTTATGAATAAATCTTCTTTTTTTTTTTGGCACTGGTACTGCTTTTATTTTGTTGTATTTATCCGCGACCCCTGAAAATATTGTCAGACATAAACTGGTCCGTGGTGCAAAAAAGGTTGGGGACCACTGCTTCAATGTATCCAGGAGTTGAGGCTGTATCACAACTGCTTTCATGCACATTTCAGGATGTCAGCTGGGTAGTTTGAGCTCTTGTTGACAGAGGTGAGCCACACCTGACGAGGCAGGGAACTCATTTAAGAGAGAGAGCTGATTGACCCAGAGCAGTGTGCAGCTCTGTGTCTGAGATAGAATAGTATAATTTTACTATTTTCATAGCATTGTATTTTCAATACCGCTGCACGTTTTGAGTTATGAGCACATCTGTTGCCAAATGTTTTGGTCCAATTGGTGAGATCTGTTTATTCACATGCAAAAAATTGGAAAATTAAACATGTTTTCAACGTGAACAGCGACATAAAGAATAGGTGAGTTTGAAATATTTGAACTACTTTTACGTGTCCGGTGTGTGAAGGTCTTAAGAGTGGACACAGCACACTACCTACTGTTATCACTAGCAAGGTCACCAGAACCAATACTCCTGATACCTTTTTAGTACCAAAACTCAATGCAGCTGTAGTACCATACAAATGATGTATGTACCAAGACTGCAATTCTCTTGGAACTGCAAACAACTAAAAGTGTTCGAGTGTGATGTTACATGAAGAAGAAGGATGCCCACGAGCATGGCAAAACTACACGTGGACGCATGACTTTTCTATGTTTCATGGTAAAAGCCTTGTTAAGAAATTAGGGGCTTTCGTGAAGCAAAGCACCAACACCACAGAGCTTTTAATTTGAAATGGATACAGGAAGCCTTGAGTTGAAGTTAACTGCAGTACAGTAACTGTAGCAGAGGTGGGAGTGGTTTGTATGGTAATTTCATGTGTTTACTAATCAAACAGAAGGAACTGGAAATAAAGAACTGCTTGTAGTTAAAGCCTGCTCAAATAAAGTGCTGCTATCTACTATAATTAGTAAATTAATTATCCTGATGAGTTTTTTGAAGAAACAAAAGAAGAAAACTACATCAACTATCCCCATCGATCAGCCAGTTTCCGTGATGTAATCGGGTCCAGATTTGCAAACAAATGCAAGGGTTAATATTTTTCAGTCAAGGGCCACACATGACTGCAGCAGTCAAGTCAGTGTTAATACAAATCTGCAGCATGTGGATCAAATGAGTGGCATTTTCTGTCATGCAAATCAGACCACAGCAGATAAGGTTATCTCAGATTGGTGCAGGCCAGACCATACCATCCAGTGCCATTCTCAGCCGTGCCAGTTCACGCGTGTACATGCTCCAGCAGCATATGGCGGTAACATGCTGTCAGGGGAGCTTGTCTCCTGGCCTGGCCTCCCCGGCCCCGGGACAGATGGCAACTCACTGGGCCCCGAAGACCAACTGTGGAGCTCAAGATACTCAGCCCGCACCGCTCCTCTTACCTTGGCTCTTTCTGACTGCCTGGTAGCCTCTTTTTCTTACGGCTCCTCCTCACATGCCAGCACTCCTCTGTATGTCGGTGGACTCTGATTTAATTGGGTTTCCATCTGAGCCGAAAGAGAAAAGGTAAAATTCAAGAGAATAACCCCAAAATCACAACATTTACACATGCTCTCATTTTAATCGTTCACCTGAGGCTGCGGCGATGCTGCTAATAATAAAGTGATTCCATATTTTTAAAAAAAAGAAGAAAAAAAAAAAAGATGGCACATGTTAAAATGTTAAAAGGTAGCCAAATTGTAGAGTACAGAGTGCACAGTGAAACACTGAAACTCAACAAATTTCACTGGCTAAACGTTGGATTTGAAAGCATTTGAAATGTCTGTTATTAGTCTATGAAAATAAACAGTCCTTAGTTAAAACACGATCATTAATTTGAGCCGTGTCTTTCATCCCTGCTGGCAGTTCATTTGGTTTGATATAACACCACAGCAAACACGTTATTTGTGAGCCTGTGTGTTTTTGTTTACAATCCCTGCTTTTCCTGGGAATGGGCCAACCTGAACCTCCTGCTGTGATCACACCCTCGGTATCTTCAGAGCATAGACAAGGCCGCCTGCGTAGCTCATGTATTTAAATCTGCCTTCTCAGACTGTTTGTAATAGCTCTGCTCTAAAGGCTACAAATGCTTTCTGAGAAACACCATCCAACTAACATGGTTGGTTTTGGTTCAACCGTTTTAAAATGATAAATAACCACCTGGCAGCGGGTTCCGCTTCAGCTGGAACAGCAAATCTTTGGCAGATTAGGACACGCCTCGTGAGTTTTGGTAGGTTGGCATCCAAGCTCACAGGAAGGTGCTGTACAGTATAGAAAAGGCTATTTTTAAAGTATTTAATAACTGCTGTTTGAATGTTCCCAAACCTCTATGTTTATCTAGAATTATTACTAACATTTTGATGCTAGCATGGTTAAAAGCCGATTACACAGTCTATAGTTTGTTTGTTTTTGTCTATCACAATTGCCCATCCTTCAGCCAGAACCTGCCACCCTCCAGAAAAAGTGAAACACAAAAGCTGCTGAATGATATCGAGAACACATGAGCAACCTGGTCAGCGACCCATCCAGCAGGCAAGCATGAGACAGAAATGGACAGGGACTCCTGAATATCACTACATCTAGGAAATCTGTCAAGGATGGCATCACTCTCACAGACAAGTGAAAAACAAAAATGCTAAAATGAATGATGAAATAGATTCGGGCGCGTCTTAATATGCTTGGTTGGCCCAACCAAATAAAGGCTTTGTGAGGTAGCAGTGCATTACATCTCTGACGTCATAGTAGTTGCAATCGTGTTCCCATGTCTCTCACTCTTGTATCAGTGGTGTATCGGTCAACCTTTACACTACTGAATATTAATATTATATGAGCATAGTGATATAATTAAAAGTGTAGCTGACTAGCCCAAGTACTCTGGCTCCCACATTTAAAAGCCTGGGGTCCAAATACAGTTTGCTTCTTGACACAGAGCTGAGGACAGCAGCAGCACAAATTCAGTCTTTTCAGCTAGTTTGGATACATGGTGCAGCCTACAGATGAGCTCAAGTTCAAGGACTCCTCTACTGTAAAAAGACCTGAGCGAATCCTCTGCACTGCGTTGTTGGGCTGCAACACAAAGACTTCGTCTCTGCACTTGACGGAGAAACAGAATCGGTCTTAAAGTTTGACACTTTCTAAAGAACACACATTGTACAGATGTGCCGCACACCGTCACGCACACATTTCTTTACAGCTGCTGAACTCTGGCTCGTACAGAGGTGTTTTTTCCCCCACCCTGTAGCAGATCTGAGCCGTTCAATTTATGCGATTCAGCAGTGTAGCCTGTCTCTCCCGCTCCGTCTTGACCTCCTGCCCTCTATAACAAATGTAATGTTTTCTCTGCCTCACTCTTTCCGCTTCCTTTTTGTCCTCGTGCTTTGCTTTTTCTCTCATACAGCTTTATGACTGTTTACTCACTTTTCCTCTTTCTTGCTGGCATGGGGTAAATGAGCATATCGATAGCCGCCCGCTCTGTCTAGTGTTTCAATTCAGTCCGAAGCGAGTGAAATTTCTTTTTCTGTTGAGAATAATTTCTGAATGTATGAGCAGAATCTCAATGCGTTTATGTGGCACAG
Organism: Maylandia zebra; assembly: GCF_041146795.1. Classification (NCBI taxonomy): domain Eukaryota; kingdom Metazoa; phylum Chordata; class Actinopteri; order Cichliformes; family Cichlidae; genus Maylandia; species Maylandia zebra. The sequence goes on along the minus strand of NC_135177.1, from coordinate 6,823,206 downwards.
AGAATTAAAATTCAGATGGACTCCAGTCAGCTCTGCTGCCCGTCATCGAGACTCGCACACATGCACACTTGGTGTACACACACAGGGCTCCCTGCTCATTACCCTATCTCCATTGCTACCCATCAGTAGCGCCACTCCTAGAAGCATACATACATCACTGGCATACAGCACACTCTGTCATGTGTGAAATGGGCTATGGTTGATCCCTGCCCTGGGAGAGAAGAAACGAGTGTTTCAGCAGGCGAGATGAGAGTGGCTTTCTGAAGAGGAGAGGAGAGAAAAAGGTGGTTTGGTTGTGTAGGGGGAGCAAGGGGGAGGGTGTAATAGGGACATGAGGTGGGGGAAAGGGGGAATGGCAAGACGAGGCGAGTGAAAGGACAGAATAACAGAGTACGAGAGGCAAGCGGGCAAATGGGGAGTTTTTCAGCAGAATAAATGTGGAGAAGAGTGAGAGGGTGGAGGACAGATGAGATGAAAAGTAATGTGGAAAGAAGAGGGAGGAGTTTTGAGTAGAGGGAAGGGGAAGATGATGGGATAAAAGAGTGAGAGAAGGTCGTAGAAGAATGGAGTTCAACAAAAAGAGGAGAGACACAATGACAGGCCAGAGACAAAAGAGGGCAGAAAAGACAGCCTGCTTCTACAAGTCTCAATCACGGAGCACCTCCACAGTGACTCAGAAGGAATATCAATTTGAACAGAATATTAAAGTTAAACAGTTTTGACAGTCGCTTAACGTTTTTTCTTTTGTCCAAATAGTGTCTGGTTTGTATTTCGTCAGTCTGCCTCTTTGTCTGCTTAACCGCGCTGGACCCTGACTGTCTTTGGGTTTTGGACTGTTAAAAACACCCAACATTGGTAATTTAAGGAAGTAACCTTGGACTCTTAGAAACTGTGATGGACATTCTACATTGTACAGTTTTTCTTATAACAGAACTTAAGATTCTTGAGGGGTGTCCCATTGGAGAGAAGGCCGCTCCTCCAAGGCACCGGCAGGGAAAACAATGAGCTCTATTTGATAAGTCTTACAAAGAAAGTGAGGATGTTCAAACAATATATCTGAAGGACATGTGCTTCTTCTACTCATCCACACTGTTGTTGTCTGTGTTTTCAGAAAATATTGCTCTCTTGTTTTAACTGTTGTGTAACAAGAATGATGACTTTTTATGAACACATGGGTCCATAAGGAACCCTATAATGTATCGGAATAATTTATCAATAAAGCAGACCTACTTATTGAGAGAATCCTTTGTTTATTTAAGACTAGAACTGCTGCACCTTCACGAAAAGAAAGAAACCAGGTGACATGGCTCAGCAGACTAGACTAGGATGACTCCTGGAAACCTCTTAGGGATGTTCAGCTGGGAGGCGGTGTCAGAGTACACCCTGACACTGTCCTCTCAAACCTGGCATTGGAATGCTTAGGAAAGAGGGAATTGTGGACATCTCTGCAAACACTGCTCCTCACTGTGACCTGTACACAGATAATGGGGGAGAAGATGGTTGGACGGGTGAACAGATGTATGGATCGAGAACACATGCTTCTTAATTGCCCCTTGGGGATAAATAAAGTCTTTCTGATTCTGATTCTGATGCTGACACATACAGACCACTATATGGCTTGTAAAGTTGTGCTTGGATGACGATATAATTACCAGAAAATAGTCTGGCCCAGTGTTCATGACACAAACCACATTTTGATTTAATCTTAGTCACAATTTAGGCATCTAATTTATTTTAATTTAACCTAGTTTTAGTTGGCTAAATATCATTAAACCATAGTATACTCAATCTAAAGTGGATTCAGTTGACTAAAATATAAAGTTTATGTTTAAGTTGAAAGAAAATGTGTTCATACGCCTGCTCTTCTCTTTCTCCCAAGTGTTTTGTCACATTTTCATGAGATGAAGGAAGCATGAGAGCTAGATGTACCATCTAACCTTACTGCACAAGGAGATTATTTCTGATTGGAACTTAATTAGTTGATATTGGATCTCGTTTTATTAATTGTTGTGGGTTTTAATACATTTGGTCCCAGTTTTTGTCCTTCTATGTTAGTTTTCATTTAGTTATTGTCATGTTTACATCAGAGAAAAGGGCCTTAAAAAACAAACGTGACAAAAATGATTGGTCAGCAAAATTAACATTGTTTTTGCTGAGAGTGGTTTTGCTAAATGAACCTAGGAAACATACTGTCTTCAGAAACAGTCAGAATCACAAAGACAGATGTAGTATTGTCTATTTTTTTCTATCACATTTGCTTATGTTTTATGCTAACAGTCAAGTTAACTTCCAGGAGCAGCTCCACCTCGATTAGCTTCTCCGGTTTGCAACTCGATGCCAACACCAGAAAAATTACGACACAGAAATTGCCACAAGAACAGAGAAGGGGGGGGAAGAAAAAAAAAAGAAATCTTAATTGATTATAAGGTTACATCAAAGAGACGTAGGAGGTGTAGGAAAAGAGTGGAAGTGGAAGCAAGAAGATTCGACGTGAGGAGATGAGGAGTTTTGACGAGGACTGGGAAGAGGACAAGGACAGAATAGCAATGAAGAAAATGAGGAGAAACTGTTTGGTAGGGATGATGAAAGATCTGCAGAGAAAAGGAGGAGTGAAAGTGTGGAAAAAAGGGTGGAGAAGCAGCAGTGGGGATGTTAGGGAGATGGGTGGGAGGGGGAGGTATATGAATATGGGAGGATGGAAATGTAAAAGTACCATGGATGGGAGTTTTAAGATGGTGCGACGGCATGAGAGGAGTTGGGACGGAGGATAGGCGGCCAGAGAGGAGAGACGGACGACGAGGAGAGGAAAGGGAAAGCGAGCATTAAGACAACAGCACAGACAGAGAGAGAGGGAGAGAGAGAGTGTGGCACTGCGCCACTCTGCAGCAGCAACTGACTGACAGCCATAGCCTGACTACTGACTGACTGACTGTCTGTCTGTTTGTGTTGGCTGGCTGGATGATTGGCTGGCTGGATGCAGCAGTGTCCCCACAGCTTTGCCCTTCTCTCCATCTCCCTCTCTGTCTGTCTCCCTCCCTCCGTCCGTCTCACAGCAATGCAGCATTAAGTTGGTCTAGATTAGAGAGAATACTTATGATTTGACTTCTTTAAAAAAAAAAAAACTGTTAGTGATGCTTTTTTGTCCCAGGCCACGTGGTGGTAAACAGCATCTCCCTGCTGCATATCTCAGCGGTGCATCAGGAGAAAAAGAGCAGTGTTTGTCCAAACTGAGTCTTAGTATGTTTTCTGTCAGCCTCTAGGATGACATGTTGTAACATAAAATCGTCTGTCTGTGTTTCTTCCTTCTGTTTTCTTCTTTACTCGTCTAACCTTGAGTCCGTGTCCTTTGTCGGGTTTCTCTCTCTCTCTCTCTTTCTCTTCTGGCAGTCTGTAAACTTTGTTTGTCGAAGAGACGCGATACAAATAAAGTTACCATTATCACCTCCAACGCTCAAATCGCCCCTGACGAGATTAAAACACATTTCATCGCCGGCGAAAGCAAACGGGGACGCTCGCAGCGACAGATAGCCCATAAAGCACATAAATGCTACGTCGTATCCCCCCCTCCCCTTTCTGCCCATGCATTATTATCCTCAGGAGTAGAAGGGAAAGATAAATGACACTGAGATACGACGACAGACTTATAGGCTGATAAAGGGGCCATAATGTGTCTGACCAAGTGTCCTTCTTCCTCCACTGGGTCATACATGATTATCTTCAGAGGGAAGGGGACCTTTTTTAAAAAAAAAAATTTTTTTAAGATAACTCTTAGATAAGATCGTCACAGCAAAACAGGGCCCCGGCTTCGCAAACTACTAACATTTGTTGGCTCTGCAACTGCAATGCAGCACTGTGTCGTCCTCTCTGCTCCCTCTCCCTCCCTCTGTCTGTCTCTCACCCTTATCTGCCTCCCATAACACACTACTACAGCTTCATTTTCCTTGCTTGAGGGGAGTTAGATGTAGAAACGACTTTAATGTTAACCACAACCAGAACCTGTTGTGGTGTTTCATGTAAATAGGAGTGTAATGATACGTATGCACGGGGTGGTGGATGTCGGGAGAGATGCAGAGCCCGCAGAGATAAGCTGGGTTAAATTGTGCATACAAGCTATAAGCTGGCTTTAGTTTGGGAGCGAGTGCACTTTCCTCCTCCTCTTTCTCTTTTGGCATATTCTCCCTAGCGGTCTGTCACCTTCAGTCAATGGACTCCCATCAACTGCTCAACTTTCTTTCTTTCTGCGCAAGTTTATTAGCAGCGGCGCAATTGCTCCCAGGCAGCGGCTGCATTGAGACTGAATCACAGAAAAGGCTCACGTAGCCCTACAGATGACTACAAACGCCGTATCTGCTTAATCACTCTGACACCATGGTTACACTGCTCTTCAGTGGGGGTGAAGCTGTCATATCAATGTGTACTAAATGTCAAAATGTTTGTCTGATTGAGCGAATATCTCCCACTCTACATATCTCAGTGTCAGGCGGTCTGTGTTTGGCGGGTTCTCTGTCTGGCTGAGCAGAAGCCAACCTGCAGAAACAGGCGGTAAAGGAAGAGATCGGCTTTGTCACCGTCTCTGTAACAGGAAGACATGATTTTTTTTTCATTTTTATTGAACTTTTTTGTGTTGTCAATTGTGTTTGCCCCTTTGCCTGCACACCTTAAAGAAAACGTGGTGTACGCCCAACACAATGTGTTTATATGTACCTCTTAGTCCTTTTGTGCATAACGTGCATGCAACTACTGTGTTTTAGGAAAATGGGCTCTCACTGATAGTCTTCTTTGAACATTTTTCAGTTGTGAGCTCGTCTCGGTGCAATCTACAAAGAGCATGTTTGGGAGTATGAGAGAAAGTACGGCCATGAAAACAACATCATGGACAACAGCGGTCTCACAGCGCTTTATAGAACAACACTGATTACATATATACAGCATAGGGGTGGGCAATATAGCCTCAAAAGTAGGGCTGCTCAATTAATCGAATTTTAATCTCGATTACGATCTGGGCTTTCAACGATCATTAAAAATGACTGAGCCGATTATTAGCCCCTCTCTCGTGCTTTACTCTCACGCTGCTCTGTGTGGCAAATCGAGCGCACCTCTCTGCATTTCGAACACGTGTCACAACAATTAAGAGCAGCGGTCCCCAACCTTTTTTGTGCCACGGACCGGTTTATGCCCGACAATATTTTCATGGACCGGCCTTTAAGGTGTCGCGGATAAATACAACAAAATAAAACTTGTACCGGTACCGAAAAATTTTTTTTTATTCATAACACACATGAAAAGACCAAGGAAAACCGAGTAAACGATAAAAACGATAACAAAAATAACGCTGAAAACCGATAAAAACCCTGAAAACTATACATTTCACACCTGAGCCTCCACTCTTGCGAGGCCCGGTACCAAACGACTCACGGACCGGTACCGAGGGAAGCTCGGAAAGCTAAGCAGAAGTTATTTGGAGAGGAGAGTGACTGCCGTTGGTTGAAAAGAGAGGTAAAAAAAACTTCAGTGGTGTGGAAACATTATGGGTTCGCGGAGTCAGACGTGGATCAAGTAGACAGTGTGTAAACTTTGCTACAGTGTCGTAGCTGCACCACAGAGCAACACTGCAAAGTTCACTAAACATAGATGTTTACATTTTTCATTTATTTTTTATATTGCAATCAGTATTTGCACACTATTTTATATTATTTTTTGACAATCTTTAAAGTCATTATTTAATACATTGTTATTGTTAAATAAATATCGTCAAATAATCGAGATCTCAATTTCAGTGAAAATAATCGTGATTATCATTTTTGCCATAATCGAGCAGCCCTACTCAAAAGTATAGAATGATAACATTTGTGATGTTATTCTGATGGCATGCAAAAAGCATAGTTTTATCAGTGATTGCAGTTTAAAGGAAGCAGCATTTATCAGCTGAAAAAAAATGAAGGGTATTTACCATCCTTCCTTTCCACTGAGACGACACTACCTAATTTGAAGTGTGAATACATTGAAACCAGGTGGCAGCTGCAGCATTATAATGCAATAGTAGTGACACAGCATAAGTCAAATATAAGCTCATAAGTAGACCAGGCACAGTGTTAGAATTTCAGTAAAAGTACAACAAAACTGTTTCGTACTGTTTTGTACAAAAAAGTAAGTCAGCCTTGTAACCCCTCAGCAGCCTGCGCAGTACGGTCGTGTAGTAAAATTCCACAAAAACAATCAAATGTAAATCCCGCTCACTGCCTCGCTTCCCACTAGTGCATCTATTGACCTTCATCAGGTGCCTGATTCTAAAGTAGTGAATGTATTAGTCAAAGCCAGCACGGCTGTGAAGTGAGACGGTGAACAACGGGAGTCACATTTCATTGTTCTTGAGGATTTTTTTCTTCCGATGCACCTGTTTTGAATTAGTGGTTTGTCACATAATTAAATAGAAACTGAAAAATATTATCTCCCTGGGATGTTGTAACTTGGGTCAAGCTTTTCAACTAGCTTTCTGTTTTCCACCATGTAACATCGGTCATTTCCTGTCGTTCACATTCTAAGGAGTGCTGCAGTCGTGCTCACTGGAGTCGTTCTTTTACTTTTGAGGGTCGCACATTACCAGCTGCTGTCGCACAATGATTCTTGCCATGCTGATTAGCAAAGTTTGGTAGATCTTTGAAATGACTCCCTATTGCAGGGCTCGATAAAGTATTTGTGTTTAATTTCAATTGGTGTGGTGACCAACACAGTTTTAGTCCCTTTATATTAGTGCGTGTTGGAGGATGTCTTTAAAATTCCCGGACTGTGTGTTAGCCTGGATGGTAGGAAATCAGTAATGGTTGGTGATCATATCCATGTTTGTGTAGTGAGTCTAATTAGTAACACAAAAGAAGCCAAACGTTCTAGTAGCTGTGTGATGTGGAACGACAGGTTCTTAAACATGTTTTGTCATCGTCATTGTCTTCTTTTGTGTTTGCCTTGTTTTGCCCCTTTTCCTCTTTGTGAATAATCTCGATTGCTGTGATTCTGTTTGCTGTTCCGGCCAGCTTTTCAACCAATCAACACTGGACGTGCTGGACAAGCAGTCTACTGGTTACAGTAAGTTCAAAGTAAGATGAAAGCGGGAATTTTAAACTCAGCCTTTCAGGAGGTTAAAATTTTCATCATTGCTGCTAAATGTCTTTTTCTGCCACAGACAAGCAAGCGGAAAGACAAATGTTACATCATTAGGCGTAATGGAACAAAGAAAAGTACTCCATATACTCTCCCACTCTCTGCTGACAGCCCCACGCTGCAATGTGTCATTCATTTGATTAGTGCCACGCTAAAGCTGTCGGTAAATCATTGATAACTGTTTGAAAATGTCACTGTAGAGTAAACCAGAGAGCGTCTGTTAACTGTGCAGACATGAATGAGGACTGCTCAAGTGTTTTGTTGCCTCAGTATAGAGTGCTATGCAAAATGTGGATGTTTTCAGAGAAGGAGCATGGAGTAATTCCTATTTATGAGTTAATGTCAGACAGAGTCAGAAAATTGGGGAAACCAGCAGCTAGACAGACACAGTCTAATCATAACTAACATGATCCAGAGGTGCACTAGAAGCTGCTTTGAACCGGAGATCAGCCAAATTAAAACCAGGGAGGACGTCTGATTTTTTTTATAGGCCCATTTCCTCAACTCGCATTTAAAATGACATTTATAGGGACAAAAAAAAAAGACTAAAATAAGAGAGAAAAGAAATGCTAGCATGATTTTGAACTTTTAGGGTTATTAATAATTTTATACTTACCAGTTAATCTTTGTGATAAAGTTGTTCTGACGTCCACAGCTCTGCACACACCTGTTCAGTATTTTCCTTACCAACAGCCGCGGGTCAGACAGGCTGTGAGACATCACCTTGCACCCTATCTGTCCATTCCCACCCACCTCTGTCTGCTCACCCCTCCCTCCCTGTTTGACACTGTCTCACTCGTTTTTTTACTCTCATTATCTCTCACTCTGTTCCAGTCCCTCTTTTTCCCACTCTGTCACTTTCCCTCTGCATTCCTCTGTCATTATTCTGCCCACATGTCTAGACTGAAGAGAGAACTTTTGCTGCTTGCGTGTGTGAAACCTGTATGTGGCAGCGTACGTCTGACACTTTGTGTCTGTGTGTCTCCTTTATTGAGTGCTTTAGGTCTGATTTCAGTCTTCACTTTGATAGAGGAATTATAGTCATTCTGTATGGAGCAAAGAGAGATGTGGAGAATGTAAAGAATCCTTCATACAGATCTGCTTCAGCATACACATAATATATTGCAGGGTTGTGTCTGTTTATAGCACTGATTTTTAAAAATGTATTTAAATAAATCCATGTCTCCTAAACACCAGTGTAATAGTAGGGGATTACTTGATGTATGATCTGAAAATCTATTGACCATGGCCAAATTCTGAAGTATTGTATGCCATCGGTACGATACGAAGGTGCTGATTATTGAATTGATGAGTAAAAGCTAGGGTAAACTGCTATAAGCTGCAGTTCCTGGAGTGACCACCTGGGGTTGAATTCAAATTCAAATCAATTCCCATAAGCTGCTTTTCCTTGAATAACAGTTTAAAACAGGTTTTAAAGCAGGATTCAAAAACAGCTTCATGTACTCTAAAGCTAATTTCCCTTCATGCTACAGTCACACTGTGGTTTAAGACTTTTGTTTAAGCCGTGAGACCAGTTTTCCCGTGATTCACTCGCGTACGTCAGTTTGAAGAGGAAAAAGAACTCCACGGGACTCCGATGTGAAAAGATGTAACAAAAAATTTATTCCACAGTTTTTGCATCTTACAGGAGTGGTCAGGTTTAACTTGTCCTCAACAAAATAACCTACTACGGTAGGAAAACCGTGTGGCTCTGTTCTACCCTGCTGCCCCGTATATCTTATGCCGTGTTAACTCTTTTTCTCTCTCTCCCCCCTCCCGCACCGCATGCACTAATTTGCATACATCCGTGATGCCCGGATTTTACCATAAACACGAGTCTTTAAGGCACATGTATACATGGTACTACATAACCTAGTTCCACCATAAACATGCATCTATTTCCTAAAATTATTAATTACACAAACAAGCTTAACAACAGCGAAATATAAATACTAAACATATGAACTATCTTAACTTGGCTCCCACAACTTTGGACTCGGTCTGCTGTTCTCATTTGCTTCCTACATACTCAGAAATTTACATGAACTACTTACATTCAGAACCTCATAGATTTCAAACAGAATTTCAGAAATTGTCAAGTTCAGTATTTCCCTGTTGCTTTCATCAGTGCAGATTGATTTATTGCAACATGTTTGGGAGTCTGCCTGCATTTGTAAATCAGATTCTGATTGTTTGCAAACCTTTGCCAAATTTGGATGAGGATGTTGTACCTCTTGGTGACCAGTTGGGTACCACAACTGTGTGCGGTTTGCCACCATATGGGGAAAAAATTTAAAGTAATGACCAGACCGCTGACCAGACCAGATCTTTTTGTAGTCACAAGGAAATTGCCATTGTATTTTTACTTTAGGAAACACAGAGCCATTGATGATAAAACTACTAATTTTACCCACCAGTTAAAAATTGTATCAACCCTCAAAATTCCGCATGCTAATCCGGTCTGTAAGTCTGACATCATTAGCCGTTTCCGGGTCTAAACTCCCAAAGTCAAACGAACACTATGACATTTACAAACTGTGTAAATTCTTTCATCTGCTCTATGTGGCTGCTCTATCAGGTGTAACAAGTATAACATCCAGGCATCCATGAGAAATAGGATTTATGAAATTTAACAGAGTTCGAAGCAGGAAGTTAGCTCGCTAGTTTCCATCTAAACACAATGCACCATGTTCTGACTGAGGAATTTCTGGAAAAAAATAAAACATACAGCTCTGCTATCACGTAAATGAAGACAGAAAACTAAACAGCAGTGATGTTTGTAGGGTTACTGAAGCTGGGCTAGCTGGTATATAGTGATGTGCTACGTGGTGGCTAGCTACAGAGCTAGGGTTAGCATGATATAAACACATTAGCGCAGTGAAGCTGTAGGATGAACACTTACTTTTTTTCCACTCGATAAAAGTTAACATAAGGGTTCCCGATGGTTAGGGACAAATGTGGCATGGCAGGATGCTCTAAACAGACCAAACTTCAGTAGGAGAACAACTGAAATAATCCACCCACAATGTGAGGTTAGTCATTAATATACTGCTGCATGGGCTGAGCTGTGGTTACATTGTAAGGTTTTAAAAACTGAGCTTAAAAACGTCCATACAGTAATGGTAATAAAAATCAAGAGAGGCCGACAGTGATCACTGCCTTTTTTAAGGGGCTTGTTCAGATTAAGTACGACAAGTTACAAAGCATTAAAACATGTTAAAAACACAACAGCCTTAATAAACACAGAGCAGTTTGGACCCAGAAACAGGCATTAAATTATTACTTAAAGACCAGATTAAAACTACATCTGATTGAAGTGACCAGCCTGTGCTGTTTTGTGTTGTTTAGCATTCAGTCGTACTACAAGAATGCAATGGAGTCAAAGCTGCTTGGCAGAATTAGCATCCCATTTATTATCTAACTTGACTAGATAATGAAGAACAGCTGCTTAGGAGGTGTCTTGTTTTGTAAAGCTTTTGAGTTATTTAGACATTCATAGGTTCTCCCAAACCTCAGGAAAAGCCTCAGGACATGCATACAGTAGCATGTACAGAGCAGTGCAGAGGGAAAATGTATCTCATGTTAAGCTCATCAATGCCTTGCAGCTCAAATTTCAGGTTGTAGGTTGTCAGGCACATCAGCTGGTCCCACATTAAACAGCATGGCACATATGTTTAGTGCCTGCTGTTTACTTTTCATGTACTGAATCCTTCCATAAATGCCTGAGGGAATCTTGCACATTCACAGCATATTTAGATGCAGTAGCGGACTGGTTTTTTTTAAACAGCATGAGCTGTATATTGACTCCATTGTAAAGAATACAATGGAGCCGCCTGTTGTCGTGTCATGCAGTGCTGTATATGGCTTTGCGTCTATGTGTGTGTGTTCCTGAGATTGTTGCAGGTGTGATAATACAACAGGTGAGTCACCTCTGTTGCTCACAGGAAAAAGCATTTTGAGGTAATGGATTGTTGTTGGTAATAACATATTCCCATCCTCTGGAGGGAGGCCTGTATTTCCTCCAGCATCACACGGTCCAGGCTGCGTGACCAAGCGTAATCTCAGTATAATGTTGAACGCTGGTATTTTTCAAACCTGAATAAAATGAGGGGTATTGCAATAAGCGAACAGGGTACTAATGCACAGGGTCCCAACAACAGAACAAAGGGTTAGCCATTAAACTAATTTAGACTGGCTCAGATTTCACTGCCACCAAATGCAATCTCATATGGTGAGCTGTTGTTATGGGTAAATTACATTGTATCTGCTTGTTAACAGGAAGCGTTTAATCCCTGTCTAACTGAACAGATGAGTGCGTAACAGATGTTGCATAAGTCTGTTTTAGTCATATCATCTACAGAACTGCAGGTAAGTGTGTTGAGCTTTGACTGCTGTCTGAACATGGATGTTTAAACTGCTCAGCTAATAATGTTGCTCATGCTACAGCATATTTGTGAATATGGTGTATCGTGATCACCATATCTCTAGTGTTTGCCTAACAAATATCATGGCTACATTTATAATATTCCCTTAGTGATGACTTCCCTGTCTCAAAATCCTTCTTAATAACTCAAACTGCTACGGATCATCTTGGTGTCTCACCTTTAAAGACATATCTGCAACTCTACCTCCTGGATGCTCTAAACAGACCAAACTGCAGTCCTGGCAGATGAGCTGATTTCACGCTCAGCTGATACCTTTTACACATATATCCTTTATACTACCTTTTACATACAGGCAAACTAATGCCCACACTTGATGTTCATCTGAAAGCTGCTTTGTAAACCACCACCAATCCAATCTCCTACTTTCAAGCTTCATCTGGAATACTAATTTTCATATCTGCTGTCATTGTGTCCTCTTTAGTTCGGAGCTCTGGTCTTGCTGCCCTTCTAAAGCTTCCCATGCGCACGCATGTTAAAGGTGGGAAGGCCCCAGAACAGAGTGAAACCACCGAATATTCTTTACAGCAGATGGAACTATCAGTTTCCCTTTTGATTATAGTAAGATTGTCACAAAAATTGATACTTAGATATGAACTGATACAAAATTATTGAATTAAGATAAATCTTAAAAGTTGCTAAATTTAATGAGAAAGTTGATAAGTTGGCAACACTGCTTGAAACACTAGTCAGAATCAATCACCTCTGATTTTTCTTTAGTTTTTCTCCATAGTGTCGTCTCAGTTTTCTCAGCACAGTTTCATATAAAAATTAAAAACTTCACACACGTCAAAAATGACTCTGACACAACCTGATTATCATCTTAAGCTCAGCTTGGTTTTGAAATTCAAATCGAATCTCATTGTTACTTTGCAAAAAAAAAAAATTGATGTTGGTGTTTTTAAGTGGGGGGTGATAAGTTCAAAGTTCAAAACTCGTACAGTATTAACTGCCACACACAGCTAGCAGAGAGGACAGAAATTGTTCTAAACAACAGAGCACATGATCAGGTCCATTAGAGTGTAATTGGCTGATGTCACAATACAGATGCTGTTAATAAAAAAAAAAGTTTGGAAAACAGTAAAGTTAAAAGTTAGTAGTGTTTCTGAAATTTAGATGTGACATTTTTCAGTGCTGTTTTGCCAAGTTCAGCAGGCATTGTGTTGCTGATTATAGGCTTTGAGTGACATTTGCAAGCAGACGCTCATTTGGGGTTTGTTATTTTGCTGACATTTTTTTGCTTGAAGGAATGCAGTGACATTTTGGATTTTTAGCTTGTTTCTTTCTCTTTTTTTCCTGACACCCCCCACCGCCCCCACCCAAACATGTACACCTGTGTGGAGAAAAAAAAGGAAAGGTTTTACACATGACTTTAGGTCTTTACATCTGCTACCTTGCTGCTAACATCACTCGTCATTGTCAGTGAGAATTCCATGAGAGAAAAATTTAGCATTTCCAGAGGATGCTCAAACAAGCCAGCTGGGGTTTAGAGGTTGTTGTGTTTTTCAAATAGATTCACTGTAAGTTGATCTAAAGGCCATTCAAAGTTAACCTCATAACCATTTAAACAATTGTTCAGCATCTTCTTTGGTTGGACCACACACAATTTAACCTACAAGTCCAAAGATTGCCAGTGATGACTCTTGTGTGTCACAGAGTAAAAAGGCTGGTTTTAACATGTTGGGGTCAATAATTTTAGAACCCATTTGAAGAAGTAAGTACGGTTTATTTACACGGTGAACAAAATTCATAAAATGCTTTACAACACAGAATAAGATACAAAAATTTTAATTAAGCAATTGAAATAGTGTAATTAGATAAAACTAAATAAAAGCAAGCCTGAACAGGTGGGTCTTAAGTTTCTTTTTAAAGGTATAGTGAGTGTCCACAAATTTATAGGTACAGTGGAAGGAAGTTCCACAACTTGGGGGCCACAACCTCAAAAGCACAGTTTTACCTTTGGCTGTACGTAGATCCAGGTCAGTGTAACCAGGTCATAATTTACATATTGTCATAATTACACAAAATGTGTTCTAAACCCCAAACTGTTCCTGGTATACCTGACTGTTAGGACCTCCAAGCCTGTAGTTATCCTCATTATCAGTTAGTGCCCCTCCTCATCCTTTTCTTCTTCTTTGGTGTAACCCTATAAATTTGGGGTACCCCTTTGGTCTCTCCCCTTTTCTACAACTCCCCTGTGGAAGAGGAGCTGTAGTAGACAAGTTATTTACTTGGAGGTCTTTCTTTTTACCTTTCATTGTCAGACACAACGCAGGAACAAACCGGTTACACCAACAAGCTTTAACCAGCAGAGATCTAGTCATTAGCGTAGCCGTGTTTTGGTTACGTATCTCCTAACCAATTTCTATAAGGCTGATATTGGGATCTGATTTATGGTTTTGTTTAAGAAGTAAAAGTAAAAATAGTATTTTTTTGCATCAGATTTTCATACCTATTGGTCTGATTGGTAAAGAAAAGAAATCATCTCATCTTCATTCTGAATTTACTGCTGTGTATGTGATACTGATTGAATCCAGCTGTTTTTTTACAGGTGGAAATTTAAAGCATTATGACTTGAGCAGTTAAATGATTAAAGAAAAGAACAAGTGCTCATTTTAAAAAACAGAAGTTGAGATTATCAAATTTAATGGTGCTCTTATCAAACCATTTATAAATCCGTACTGTCATTTATTAGCAAAAGCCAATGTCCGAAAAACATTAGAGTAGCTTCTCTCATTTTATCCAATACTGCCTGCTGCGTCACATGCATAAAACCTCCTGGCAGCAGATCATATCATGCATAAGTGATTAGCATTAATTATGTTTATTTGTGGCTAAAATGAAGGTTTTGGCTGCTGTTGTCAAAGTGCTCAGCTAACGACCGTCTGTGAAGGAAAGGAGACACAACTCCCTCGACAGCACTGAGCGAAATGTGCGTTTTGGATGACGGGCTGTTGATTGCAGCACACTAGTTTAGCACAATCGAATCAACTGGATTTTAATCTATCAATATCAATATCAATATTTGAATCTTGCCAGATTTGCGCTTGGAACAAGTAGTAAAAATCTAAAAACAAAGTATTATTCTAATGTGTGTATAATTTAAGGATTTTTTTAATACCCGCATTTAATTGTGAATACGATTAGCACAGCTCATACAGTTTGTGGTGCTGGAGAACTGTAATCGATAGGTTGTTCTAAAAAAATACCGTATTTAAAACACCTCTCATTATAATGCTGTTCAACTCCGCTGCAGACTTCGGGTTGATGTAGGCGATCAGCATCCTGTACTATTCTGCGGCTCTGTCGGTGCAGTCTACACTAAAATCCAACGCTTCTGCAAATATTTTACATGTGTGTATTTTGTCATTCCGTCAGTATAATGCTGTCACTGCTGGTCCTTCCTTTCCCGCTGACAGCCTGCTTCCCTGCAGTGACATTGGCGAGCTCTGCTGCCCCTCCAGCTGTACAGACAGGACAGCGTGTCCATGCTGTGTGGTTTTCACTGTGGTCTACACACTCAGACAGGACACTGACGAGAAACCTGACCTTCACTAGGTGGTGTGTGTGTGTGTCTGAGTGTGCGTGCAAAGCCTGTGTGCTTATTGCAGGGGTGTCGGCGAAAGGATGGCAGCGCAGTGTGTTATAGTCCTTACTTGTCAGATATAGGGTGAGGGTGGGAATGGACTTATAATAAGTCTGCACACGGGGAGGGGATAAGGTGTGTGTGTGTGTGTGTGTGTGTGTGTGTGTGTGTGTGTGTGTGTGTGTGGTATAGCAGCAGCTGACAGGACAGTGTTAGACTCCTGCAGTTGCTTTTGCATCTCTTCCTTTTGCTCATCTCAACACCCTGTGGCTGGCTTCCTGTTTGGCGCTGTCTGCATACTGTATGCGTGCACTTGCCTTTACATCTGTTCTCTGTTTTAGGTCTGTCTCCAATACCCTGCACTTTACTCCCCTTTAAAAAAATAGACCATCTAATAATCATTTATTTAAAGCTCTCAAAAACACAAATTTGTTTTGCATCTTTGTGTGTGTGTGTGTGTGTGTGTGTGTGTGTGTGTGTGTGTGTGTGTGTGTGTGTGTGTGCGTGTGCTTGTGTAAGCTTGGGGTACACATTTTAAATGATCACTTCAGCTATTAAATTCCTCCACGCACTCATAGTTATGGCTTGTAAAATAATTCTGTACTATCAAAACAGAATGACTGAAAAATTGTTCGGTGGCAAATAACTTCAATATTAATATGACACTGCATCCACCATATATCCAAATAGGCTGCTTAAAAAGTCAGTATGAACTAACCATCTGCTGCACAGATAGTTGTGGGGTTTTTGCTATTGCTATTTCTTCTTGCTTTTTGGAAATCACCTTGTTAGTGCAAACATTCAAACACAATAATAACATATAATAACCTGTTACGCAATAAAACATTATCCTTTTACATTATCCTTTTACGCAATAAAACATTATCATCTTGCGATATCAAGAAACTTCCAACAAAGTCCAGTATTTGGCAAGAAAATTGTTCCCGGGATGACAAACTTTTTTCTGCTTGATGCAAAAAACCCATTACGTCCCTCCAGTGTCACGGCGGGGTACACCAGTGTTTTTGTGAAGCAGACCCAAAAGCAGACACTAGAGAGAGGAACTCCAGTTTTAAGCAAAAAGCAAGCCGTTTATTATAGGCTGGTTGAACATGGATACAGAATAAAGCAAAGGAAACAGGGCGTAAACTAAACTAAAACCTACACTGGGAAAACTAAACAATCAGAACTATGACGAAACTGTGATAACTGACATGAACATGATTCAGACTAGGAACGAGTGCAAAACTACGAAGAAACAAGAAATGAGACATGAACACGACCTGAGCCGAATCATGAAGAACGAGTAACTAGATGTAATATGGTGGGGAAGACAGAGGACTTAAATACACGCAGGAGGTGATCAGGGGAAGTGGAAACACATGGGGAAACAGCTGACACAAATGAACATAATGACATCACAGGAGAAGAGTAAAACTAAACACATTGAACAAAGAAACACAAGACTTTCAAAATAAATCAGGAAACATGGAGAGACGTAGACAACACAGGCTTTACAAAATGAAACACGCAGACAACAAATACATGAGGCCAATACAGATGACCTAGCTGAAACATCCTATACTAAACTCAAGGCAATCCTATAACTCAACATTATCTCAAGAATTAACATAAGATCTCAAAACAGACTGAAACGGACCCAAACCCTGACATCCAGGCTATGATACTGGGTGAGAAGGAGATGCCAGCAGCTGGTGACGGATGACCGTCCTTCACCAGCTGCCAGTTAAAGTTATTTCTTTGTTAAAGTGTCAGATACTTAAAATTTACAGGGTAAACACTACCTTGGCTACTTTTGTACTTAAATTTGACTATGCTGGTCCACTATGTCACTACTATTGCTGTTACTATTATAATGCTGCTGCTTCTGACACCTTGTAGCGATACATTCACATTTTGAATCAGGTAGTCTGTCATCATTTCTTTTCTTTTTTTCCTTTTTTTGCTACCATATCCATATACAGCTTTAACAAATATAATTTTGAGGCTGTATCATCCATGCCTGGTACATGGTCTGGAACAATAGGTAGGAGGTACATGTCAGTAACAACTACATGACAGCAGATTTCCCAGTAGAACATTTCCCATCACACTGACTACACCAGTATTCAATTACATGTTACTTAGCTGTGGTAGCACACATCAGTACACTGACTGTGTCGCTGGCGAGGGATCTCATTACGACCAAGGACCAGCCAGGGATTGTCCGCAGATCAGCCACGGATGTGTCACTGACCAGCTGCTTATTTTAAGTGTAGTGCATCCTGCTGCTCACATCACATACAAGCATCCATCCCCATGGTAAAGGAAAACACTATTCAACCAGACACCTGGGCAGGCGTCAGACGAGTAAGTGGCAGGCTGTGCTACTCTGAGCGTTCTGACATCTTTCTGCAATAACTTCTTGCCATAGCGTTTTTCAGGTTTTTCATCTTCTGTGGGATCACACCACACAGCCCAGCTTTTGCTTTCCACACATATCATTGAGCTTTGGTCTGCCGGCCTGTCACCTGTTGTCTTCCCTTAGCTAAGCTACCTTAGTAATTGCTATTGCACCAAGATAGTTGGTGGTATGTCATTAAATGCATACATACTGTACATACCTTGTATATGTTACCCTGTTTCTCATTGGTATGTTCCCATATTTCATGAAAGGCTGTGCATTTCAAACATCAGAGGCCTGTGTTTTAAGAAGGCATACATACTGTCCTCTTCAGGGATTGTATGTATCTATTATTATTAGTGCTGTCAAAATTATCGCGTTAATTGTTAAGATCAACGCGATGTTTAATGCATTAAAAAAATTTAACGCTGATTTTGTTTTTTTATTAATTTCCTGTAATCTAAGACCTTTAAATTCATGAGCACCTCTGGAGGAGGGGGCAACAGTGTGCTATGCTGGCGTTTGGCCTGACAGAAATGATTAGAAGAAGAAGAAGAAGTGACACCATGCTACTATCTAGCTAACACTAGCTAACACACGCAAGCATGGACGAGGGCGGACTTTTGGGTGGAAAGTTTCTCTTTAAGAAGTTGCCTGATGGCTTGTTGGACAAAACGAGAGTAAGATGCACAATTTGCAACGCTGAATTCAAGTACCACAGAAGCAGTTCATCACTGGCGTATCACCTGAGAGCAAAACACCCAACTGAATCCACCTCTACGGGACCTCGCCAGTCTACGCTTCAGGAGTATGGTGCTTGTGGACGAATAACAAAAAATGTGAGAGAAAAGGTAACCAATTCCTTGGTTGTTTGGATAGCTAAAAACTGCCGACCAGTTAGCATAGTAGAAGATGATGGACTGAGAGAAGTCATTCGTGCTGCATCAGGAGATGAGTGTTACAATCTGCCCTCGAGAGGAACCATTGTGTCGAGACTGCACACTTTGTATGGGGACCAGAGGGCTCAGCAGTCCAGCAAGCTTGTGCAAGTAAGGAATGTCGCTCTCACCGGAGACCACTGGACTTCGGTGAACAACGATAATTACTTAAAATATAAAGAATAAAAAAATGTAATTGGAGCCAGGCTATTAATAAAGTAATTGAGATTAATCGCAATTAATAACAGAAAATTGTGAGATTAGTTAGTTAATTTTTTTTAATCTATTGACAGCACTAATTATTATTAGTCTATGAAGCTGTTATTAAACAAACACAGTCTACAGTGCAGGAGTGTGTCTCAGTGATGTATTTTTAATAACTTTCAACAACAGTTTGCACAGAGGAATAAGATACATCAGGCTCTCAATACCCAGACAATACGTGTTAGTCAAATCACTTCATTGTTGATTTTGGTCTTTACAAGAGATTTGTTGGCAACTAGAAAACTCCTGAAAATCACAAACCATTCCCACGCCCCCTGCAATCCCTTCTCCCTCTGATCAAACTACTAAGTAAATCAGAAATCAGTGAATCAGTACAAATAATCCTGACTTCTTCCTCCTAAAAAATAAAACAAACCAACAAAAAAAACCCCACCTGTTTTTTTTTTTGTTTTTTTTTGTGGGTTTTATTTTTGCTCTATAAATCTCCGCTGGTGGAGACGGGTTGTCTGGCCAGGGTCCTTTCGCTGCTTCATGCTGCTGACAGACAGACAGACAAACAGCTCGTTCTGAGCCAGTGTGGACCGAACAGAACAGACGTTTGAGCAGCGAGTACATGCCGCTCACGTCTCGCTTTTATTGTGAATTCCCAGTGAGCGTATTCTGAAACAACATTTATATGCCTACCTGCACTGCCGCTCCATTATTTTGTTCTCGCACTGAAATATTGTGTCAAGGCCAGAGCTGTACACCTTGCTCCGCTCCTACCAATTCACGGGAACACGTTCCAAGAAAAATCTATATGTGTGCAGTTAAATTACAGGCAGCTACTTTTTTTCACCCACCCAAAATGGTAAAACCCACTGTGATTGCACAAAATTTTTTGTGATTAACGCTTTGCAAAGCAACACTTATCGTACTTTACTGTTGCAGGAAGATTTGTCACAGATACTGTCAATCCTGGAGTGCTAGAATAGACACACACTTCATCACGTCATAAATATTATAATTTCCTGCGAGTCACTTTGATTTATAGTTCTTCCCCGTAGCTACGTCTCCCAGCTTTGTAATGCAGGGCTTGTTAACGCTGAGATTTGAGAAAGTTGTAACACAGACCTGCGAACATATGCCGAGCAACTGTCTGCTGTCTCTTTGTTGTGTGGTAGATGAGAAAAAGAAGAGCAGACACTGACCTGGTTTTGATTCTTCTTTATGATATTTGAAGAAGAGACAGAAGTAACACCGCCCTCTGTTTTTCAAGGAAATTGTTTTTGACAGTACAGAAGAACAACATAAATATATTTATGCTGATAACCACAAGTTAAATATCTGCTCTAAACTTCCTTTTACTTCCTTTAACATGTTCATAAACACACTATAGACTGAGCCACTAGTTTCCTCCTGGATTCCCATCCTTTGATGTCAGACCGCCCTTTGCACACATACAAATCCTAAACCCTGATTTTATTTCTATTTTTTGTATTATCTTTTTTTGTATTATACTTAAATAATACCTTTTTTCATCTTACCTTGTATTATTTTTGTGTTATCTTTCCTTCAATCTTTCTGAAGGTCTTTTAATTTTTTTCTTTAGAATGACTTTGGATGACTTTTCACTCGTTTTCAGTCAAGTCAATGTGCTTGGTCATATTCAGAGGAATACTCTATTTGTTAAACCCTGAACATTGACTTATGAATCATTCAAGCTTAAAAAGGCTCAAGGGATGAACCAGTGTTGCATCTACACATAACAGACAACTTAGCAAAGAACCAATTTTAAATTGTATCTGTAGGCACTTTGCTACTAGCAGTCGGCTGCAAAAACACTTAATGTGGTCAGATATTTTAGTTGAATCAATGAATGTGGCAGTAAAGATGGACTCGACCACGTATTCGCTCTTTACACACTTTATAGTGGCATTGTAAAGCGCCTTGAAAAGCGCTATATAAATCCAATCCATTATTATTATTATTATTATTCCCGGTCGTCGTTCTACAGCTCACGGCCACACCTTTTCAGCTGCATCCTACACACCAAAACAACAACAAAACTCCTCAGGTCCTGGCACGTTTAATAGGGGAGGCATGATGAGCTGATCGAACTCAGGTGTGTCCGCCTCTCCTGCAGCCATGCCACGCCCCGCCACAATGAAAAATGCCAAAGATAACACAGTCCGACAGACTTAAAATAATATTTTTCCACCAACAAGGTAATTCCCAAAGAGGTATTATTGAAACTCTCGGGATGATGTGCAGTGTGTCCTTAAAAAAAAGAGAAAGTGGTAGGTATAAGAAAACATCTACACTGGATGAACAGTATCTGAAGGTCATGTCCTTGAGAAATCGGGGGAAAAAACAGCAGTTGCTCCATCTACTGTTATGGAAGCCTAATGGCCAATGTCGCTGTCAAGAAGGTTCCTAAAGCAGGAAAGCAAGGAAAAAAAGGCTGACGTACGCCAAGTTACACAAGAACTGGCCTGGAAATAGAGGGAGGAATCCAAATTTGAATTTTTTGGTTCCAATCATTGTCATTATATATGGAGGAGGTCAGGAGAGAGAGGTACAGTGAGTGTCTACGGCCATCTGTAAACGACCTATTAATTTCCTCCACTCACTCATAGTTATAGCTTGTAAAATAATGTTATACTGTCAACACATGGTGATTGAAAATTGTTTCATTGTTTCAACTTCAATTTAATTTGAAATAAAAAAATAAAAATGAATGATATTGCTGTTTCACTGCACCCACAGCCTATTGGACTACCATATATCCAGCTCTTAGTAAGGTAGTGTGGATAGCATGGGGGCAGTGTAAGACATACATCGTTAATAGAATTGAAACTGACATCTAACATGTAGTGAATTCATAGTGATGTTCACAAGCCATCTTTAATTTTGAATATTAACCTCCTAAGACCCGAACTCTTTCATGGCATGCATTTTTAATTTCTCTTTGATATTTGGGCACGTTGGGACCTGATGAATGTAAAAACAAAGAATTTCCAGATTTTTTTTTTTTTACCTGATTTTTGTTTCTGAGAGAAATGAGATCCACATAGGAGGACATTCGTTTTAAATTTCAGTAGAACAGTGGCAGTATAATGTTCTCGTAACTGGATATCAGGCCCTTGTGGAGCAAAATGTATTATTTTGGTCTAGACATCCCAAAATGTGATGTCCACATATGTGGACGCCAGGTCCTAGGAGGTTAAATAGATTTCTTAAAAAGTCAGTATGAAATAAAGAACGGTATGAATATGCCATGTAAGACGTTTGCTATGACCACCTTTCTTTATTAACACAGTTTGAACACTCTGAGGCAGCGTTCTTTAAGTAGTCCTCGGAAATAGTTCTCCAGACTTCTTGAAGGAAGTTGTTGTCTCCAAACCAATCAACCTGACCTTTTCCCTCTAATATACTCATTTCTGATCTAGTCCATTCCGGTGACTCCCAATAAAAGCTTAGCATCTTCAACTCTGCGCCTCCACCTCTTTTTTTTTTTTGTTCATGCAACCATCTCAAAACCATCATGTAAATCTTAAAACCCATACTGCTCCCCACTAATCCTCACCTCTTTAACAACTCTTTCTCATATCTTCATGGTATGACTTGTCAGCTTTATCCCTCTGTAGTTACTAAAGCTCAGCACATCACCCTTGTTCTTGAAAATCCATACAAGTACACGTCTCCTTCATTCCTCTGGGATCTTCTCACTTACCAAAAATCACAGTCTGGTCAAAAAGTCCTCTGCTTACTGCTTTCTCTCCTAGACATCTCCATACCTCCACAGGTGTGCCATCTGGACCAATTGCCTTTCCACTCTTCATCCTTTTCATAGCTGCTCTCACTTGTATTGGCTGTCAAACCCACAGAACAACAGAAAGACCTGGAAGAGAACAGACGCCAGGTTGAATTTAGTCATTGTTATCCTTGTTCTTTTCTCTTTTGGCGAAGTTGACAGGAGTTACTATCAGTCGGCAATCAAACCCTCAGTAGTGGTTTACTTGTACATGCACACACTTACATATATTCACCTACTCAAATGCAACCTCAGTATATTGCATATTGGATGTATTATTGTAGTGGGCGTGCCTGGGTTGTCAGGTGTGCGCAGCAAGCAAAACACAACATAGTTCACACATGCATAGAAACACACACAGTCCAAATAATACAAATAATACAGAGCTGATGTCATGATCAGCTTTTCAGATGTCCATGTTTGTCCATGCATGTAAACTAGGAAATGCCGCCATATTCCTCTTTTATTATTATTATTTTTTCTGTCTTCTTTCCCAAATGCAGACCCTCCCTGTTCTCTGGCTCGCTCTGAAAAGACTAAGAGAGAGTGGATGGTAAGAAAATAGACTGAATAGACAAGGGGAAAGTAGAAGGAGGGAAAAGAAAGAAAAAACCACACAGTGAGAAAACAGACCGAGTTATTAGATATAGTGGGAGAGGGCTAGAGATTGGAAGATAAACAGTGTCAGTGAGAGAAAGACACAAAGGAGGAGGTAGGTGGGGAGACAGAGTTCTCTTTGGTGTCCAACAGATGGTTGGTGTTATTAGTGCAGGCAGTTCCTCTCTCTGCTCTCTCCCCGCACACAGACAGCACTGAGAAAACACTTGATGGGCTCACAGCATGCTGCCAAATTTCGTTGTAGATGTACAATGACGATAAAGGGCTATTCTGTTCTATTTGATTCTATTCTATAGTGGTTTCTCGAAAATTAAGAATTGTAAGTATTAGAATGTAATTAATTTAAGAAGCAGGCATTATTAGAATGCTTTATTTACTATTTGAAAATTTAGTGGCATAAAAGAATCAACCAGTAACAACAAAATCAAGTTTCATTTGTAAACAAATGTTCAGATTGCAGATTACCACAAATGAATGACACAAAACCACTCTTGGTTTAGCGATATCTGTTTATTTAAATGAAAACAAGCCAAAAAAATCATCCACAGTTTAGTCCGAGTTGATGAGCTAAGTTTGAAACCAACAAAGTAGTTAAACTCGTGAGTCACAGCTGCACGTGTGCTTTCCAGCTAGTGCTATTTGTATGCCCATAATAGCATGTATGTACTGGAGCTAATCGCTGTTGGAACATCAACTAATTTTATATACTGACGTGTGTCACCTTTTGTATTTTTAGCAGTTGGGCTTTCATCCAAATGGACCAATCTGGAGCAGATGTATTCAAACATACCCATTACATTAATTTCCATCCAATTCTGCTTTTAAAAAAGTAGGGAAAAAAGAAAGAAATGATGGCATTACAATTAGGGTCTTTGTTTTTATTTATTTAACAAATCACAAATGTGCATAAAATAGGTGGTTGGAAACCCACGTATGGGGCCACTCAAGTACATAACAATTTGCTTTGTGTTTTTGGTTTTTAAAAGAATTTGCATATCATCTGGCAGGTCAAAATGAGAAGTGGCTTCTCTGCTGTATATGTGGTATTTGGGACTCTTTGAGCTTTTTTATGCATTTACCTGATTCTTCTACTTACTAATATGAACTTGGACTATTTAACGGATATTTATATATCCAAGCCAGGTATAACAAAGTTTCCTAGCCTTAGCTAATAACTTAGCACTCCACCCTGTTGTACAGATATGGTCACTTCTGGCTCAAAAAAAATCATTTGATGGGGGTTATGTCCATCTTTAAATTAAAGTCTATGATAGCAGCACATCTCCTTATTTCTACTACTCACTAATTATACAGTTACACTAGGGGAAACACAGGTTGGAGACCACAGCATGAGCAGCATAATAGTGTAGCAAGTGGTTGTTAAAAACCAGCACAAAACACATCTGTTGATGCCTAAATCAATTGCAGTCCAGCCAGAACCTCATAGATCCGAAACAGAAATTCCTCCAAAAATAGTGACATACTTGCTGCAAGACCGTCATTTAACTTTGATTTAAATGACATATGTGCTTGGTGTTTATATAAGATAAGACCTTTGCCAATCTAAGTGTGATTGGAGTTGGTCTGAGTTGGACGGTGACTGTTTGGAGATTGTGTCACAGTCAGGTGTGTGGAGAATGGAGAAAGGGGACCCAAATGCAGAACTCATGGATTTATTAATAGGTTGGATGAATTGAACATAATCGACTGAATGAACTGTGAACACGCATGATGAGTTGACAGTGACGGGACAAGGAACTGGGAGAAACTGAGGGCTTAAATAGACTGGATAATGAGATGAACAGCTGGGATGAATCGAATTAATGGAACAGAGGAATCAAAAGTAAACATAATGCACATGGGCAAGAGACTAACACAATAAAACGGGAAACAACAACAATGAAAAAAGGTCCAAAACTGAAAACACTGGGTCAATGACACAGGTACCCTGACAGATTGTATCCCACCAGGTGACCTGTGCAGGCGCCTTCTGATTGAAGGCGATTGTGGTCACCCAGAGGTTGGAACCAGTGAACATTTAAATTCTGTCTGGTCCTTAAAGTCAGTCGCTGAATGCGAAAAGATTCAGTGCAATAACTAGGCAACCACCAGTTTTTCCTCGATTTTGGCAACTGCTAACTTACATTTAGAACAATATCTGTCTTCATCTCACAACCACTGTGAGCCCTTCCTAATCCTGAGCACCACAAGCTACATCTTTGTGCATCATCGTGTCTCTCTCTGTGGCTGTTAGTTAGGTGACATGTGCTCTGTTCATTGCTATGTTTTAAAACGATTCTCATTTTAGTATTCTGTCTGGATCAGTGTCTCCGTTAGTTACTAAATGTTCTCATTCACTAAGCTTAAATTAGTTTTGGAAGTTTCCATCTCTCAAGGAGAGAATTGGTATGAACTCTCCAAGGTCATGTGGATAACATCCACGAACTGCGTTCTTTCACATTCTTGTGGTTTCACCTTTTCTCATCAGGGAGGTTTTGTTAAATAGACCATTCATCGCTCTTTCTGATTCTGTTAAACACACAAAGGCTGGAAACAAGAGTTCGGCCCTTGAGATCGCCAGAAGTAAAATAGCTGTTTGGCCCCCGCCCAACAGAACTAATCAGTTTCATTCTTTCTGTTAGAATCTCTCCTTCAGGCTGCGCTCCATGCCTTCCTCATGCACCGCATTGTCGGAGCGCACCTGGGACTGAATGCATGTGGAAAGCCTCCATGTCTGTTTTCCAGGCAACTGGAAGACTTTAATGCAGTGGGACTGAATGCATATGAAGTGTCATAGCTTAAACTGTCTGCGATGCTTTTAATAATGGTATAGCTGCAGGGCATCATACACAACCCACCCCATGTGCTTCTTTTTCCTAATACAGTATATTGTACTTAACTAGATGAAAACAACGTGCTAGACTGAATTTTAGAGACCTAGAAATGCTCAAGAGGTACACACTGTGGCATATAGATGAAAGCAGCTAAGTCTAAAATCTATAGATTAGATATGGACAGTTAATTTATCTAATAAATTAACTAGGAACCATCAAAATTAGGGTCTGTCTGCGAACATCCCTTTGTCTGCACAGCATTTGGGATGGAAAACTAACCTTTTTGTCCAACTCACTCTAGTCTGTACATTTTTTTTGTGGCTCTCTAAGGCAGTCTACAGGGTCGCATCTTTGTTAGAAAAGTGCTGCAAAGTCCTTTGGTGTAATTTTGTATCTTCATTCACTCTTATTTGCAGTATCCAGATATCCACTATGCTTTACTTCCAAAGTTTTCTTCTTCTTGAGTTTGCTTTGGAGGGCAGTGACCCACTAATACCGCTGTTTTCCAAGGTATATGTTTCTTCTCTTTCTGGTCCCAAACGTAATCATTTCAAGTGATTAAGCTGTGTTTACTGAAGCTCAAGTTCAGTACATATGGTCAACCATGAAATGGAAATGCCTTATACCCTTCTTTATATTAATTTGCATGATAATCCGCAACTGCACTCGGTTTTAATCTGCCTTTGAAAACATTCTCTCAGTACTTGTTTCCATCTATGGCTGTTTACACGTGACTGCTTTTTTCTCCCTCTTCGGGTTGTGTTTAAGGATGAGATTCTGAAATCATACTCTTGGCCAAGTATCCATGTTTTTTTGCAAGTCTTTGTTTTCTAGAATGGAGAAGCTGCATTGCCCACAGAGCATCAAAAGCTGCATTCATGAACAATACAGTAGTTTGGAATAAACTTTAACAATACTTCATACAGAGAAACAAAGAAAAGGAAATCTCCCATTAGAACAACTGGTAGCAGGTGGCCGTTTGCAGCTATCTCATGTTGTATAGGAGGAAACAGTATTTGAAGATTTCCTACAAAGTTTACGGTCCCTGCTGTGTGATTCCAGTGAAATTCGGCAGAATGACAGTCCACTAAGAAACTTGTTCCCAGGCATCCTCTGGTGGAACAAACAAATGGTGGAAGTCCTGTTGGGCAGTCTTGATGCGCATTGGAAAGCACTTCCTGTTTCTGTTCAGTCAGGTGGCTCATTGTTTGGTGTGTGCAGATGTGACCTTTTACAGGTGGCATAATCTAAATGTAACTTAAACAGCAGGAAACCTTCAGTGCCTTTCGTAGCACATGGTGCATTTTAACATATCACAATTTAGCTTGTGTGTCTGAAGAGCTGGAGCCAGCTGGGGACACAGGTTTTGAATTAGATGGGTGCACACAACACCTCAACCACCCAAACATGAATATTTAAAAATATGCTCCTTGATATTGCAACACTACCACTTTAAATCTACAGTTGCACAGATAGATTTGCAAAATTTCACTGCATTTATGAAGCCTTGCTGCATAAATAAGTGTTCAGATTAGAGGAAAGATTGTTTCTCTCAGCTATCTTGGGAATGACTCCTCTCTGATGATGTAGTTGGGGGTGGCTGAACTTGCCCATGCAACCTGAACCCAGATAAGTGGTAGACGATGGATGGATGGATGACACTCCCATTAGCTTCAGCTGTACCAGTATTAGTAGAATTGGTGGTTTGAATGTGTTAACCAAGCATTAGCGCATTGCATTTTAGCTTTGCAGTACTTAACTGGCAAACATTGCCTGCTATAGCCCTGGTTATTGTAATGCCATTGATGGTTTGATTTCAAGACTGATTTGTGCTAATTGCAAGGGCACAAACAGAACCTGTTTTCAAATGCAATGGCTGAAAAAATGCACAACATCCTTTTAAAGAGTTCTTTATTGTATCTTAACAGAACACACACACAGACACACACACACACACACACACACACACACACACACACACACACACACACACACACACAAACTCACTCTAAAAGTGTGTCTGCTTTCTACCCCAGCCACGTTCTCCTGTGCTGCAGATCTGCCTGCCTGACAACTCTGATAACACCAGGCTGCAAAACCTAGAGCAGCAAAAATCTTTCCACTACTCACACACACACACACACACACACACACACACGTACAGGATTACTGTATGTAGGCTGTCTCCGTGTGTGCGTCTGGGTGTATCTGTGTGTGCGTGTCTCATGATGACACTGATTGGTAAAAGCATCTCTGTGCTCCAGCTTCCTGTCTGGGCCTATCAGATCTACACTTGAACCTGCCTGCAGTCGATGTGAATAACTTCTAGAGAAGGAAACTGAAAGTGTGATAGCAAACCTTCTCTCCTCTTGTGCTGTATGGTTATCTTTCATAAATGCGATGCATTTCCATGCGGGAAGGAGCAGATCAACTCGCCTGCGGAGATTGCTTCAGAGTATTCCTCTGTCCTAACCATTATCGTTTTTAAAAAGCTGATTTATTCAGTTGCTCAGAAGGCGGCAGCCGTCAAGTTGAGTTGTGGGTAGAAGAGGTTTTCCAGGGCTTGGCTACTGATTTGAGCCAAGTCCTGTTCTCAAGTCCCTTGATGTGAGACCACAGGATTGTTAGGGAGAGGTTGGAAAAGAATGCAAAAAAGAGATTTACAGAACTTGTAGACAGCATCAATAGGCAGATGTTACAAGATCATTTATTTATCAAGAACGACTTTTATTTTAACAACTATGCACGCTAGCATCCAAATGCTCTCTGACAAACCTCACTGAGGATCAAAGCTATTGCTGCGAGCCCAAGGCTATATTAAACATTTTAATATCATAGTTCAGAGAAAAACAGATACTGAGACCAAAGCCTATGATTCATCTGTCCATCATGAATGAGAACTGGGATTTAAGTAGGGACACCAGTGTGTTTGTGTGTCTGTGTCTGTGCGCATTTAGACGTCATGCAGCTTTCTATCTCAGCATGGCTGCACACACACACACCACAGCACTCACTGGAAAGGTCAGTGGAACCTAGTGCTTTGTTACGCTCCGTTAGTGTTTTGGAGGTTACATACAAACACGCACTCTCACGCAAGGTAGTCTTTAATGAACTCAAAAAATCTGAGTCACTGAGCACCCTTTAAAGGGGCCCTTTGGAAGTTTTTAGATCCATGAAGAGAAAGAGATTTTTATTTTATTTTTTAACGTAAGAGGTGAAAAATGAACAAGGAGGTTGAGGTGAGGTGAAAGGTTCGGCGAGGTCAGTGAGGCTCGTCTGAATCAGAGCAGGATGCGTTAGCTGTTCAGTAGAGAAAATATTTGGCTGGGAGTCCAGAAGAGGAGGAGAGCATCCAGACAGTACTGCAGAGTGAAGCTTTGAAAGGCAAGAGGAAGGTGGGGAGCAGAGAAAGACTGAGAGGCGGTGGTGGAGAAAATGAAGAAAGCAGAGGTGGATGCAAGTATGAAAACATGGCAAGGAATGAGGCGGAATAGGAGGAGAAAGGTTAGAATTCAGGAATAAGGTAAGCCTCATATTTCACTGCTCATTTAGCTTTATTTTGACATTGTTTCTGTTTTTTTTTCTCTTCCTGTCTCATCTGATAATCAGAGATACTTCACCGGTATAATTTCCATCCAACTGCTTATACACAGTTTTAATGTATTGCCAGCAGACATAATGAGGTTCTGGTATTCCTGTCCCCGGCAATCTTTTCAGCTCCTCTGGGGGGAACCCCAAGGCAGCCCCAGGCTGGATGGGATATATTAGTACCAGCTGACCTATGTGGAAAAACTATATATATGCACGCACACACACTTTGGATTTTACACAAAAGGGACGTTTGCTTGCATACACAAGCAAAAGTAAACAAAAACAACCCTTTAATTTCAGAGTTCAAACTAATACAACTTTAAACTAAGGCAAGCTGACTAAACTACAGGCACACGAGGAAGTAAATGGATGCAAAGACAGCCAAGACGGAGACTGAGGGGAAGGGCAGGACTCTATACACATGAGAAGGTAATCAAGGAAGTGGAAACAGGAGGGTAATGAGACATAACTGTGAGCAATCAAGACAGTGAGACAGGAGGAGAGAGGTAAAACTAGACACAGGAGATGATAATCTAAATAAAACAGGGAGTGAGGAAAAAAAACCCAAACATTTAACAGACACATGAATAAAGTTCAAATGAAGAGAACAACAAAAGATGGTCATTACCAACAAAAAAGTATTATGCAGTACTTGTCCGTTAAGAATGTATTTCATCATGTTAGTTAGTCTCTAGAGAAGTTAATTTGTTACACTCCCCTGACTAAACTTTTGTTTTACTTTGTAACATGACCTGAGATACATTGTTACATAATTATTAGCTAACTTATAAAACTTTGTCTACAGTCTGTTACACAAGTGTTAATCAAAGCCTACGTCAAAGCAAAAACCAACCCAATAAACACTTGACAGCAATCACCACAGTAGATTGTATCATAGAAGTGGTGGCTGCAATGCTACAAGCCTGCTAGCTTTTTGTTAGCATGCTGTCTGTGTAGATATTTGGAGATGAATTTTGCAGCCACTAAATGGTTTCTGTCCTGGGTGTGGTTTGTACTTTACCATCATCTTCTTGTTTTTTTGCACAGTAGAAATAAAAGCAGTTTTGCCATTATTTTGTGAAAATACATTCTTAAATACCATTGAGTCCTGATTTGAGCGAGTGAGCTCGACTTATGCTTGCCTTAATTGTTATTGTAACAAATGAAGCTACAGCCATATTGTAGGAAAGTGTTGCAGAACCGCTCAGATAGCCATGAACCAGATGCTCAATGCCAGATCTGAGGAAAATGTTGATGAATGTTTAACTCAATTCTCAGGTTAATTGAATTTATCAGGAAAGGCTGAGAATTTCTCCTCCAGTCATGTTTTTCTAGGTTTAGCTCAAGGATCTTTGATCTGCTGTAAAAATCTAGGGAGCGTTGCTGTCCTTGCAGATCAATAGCAATTAAATAGAACAAAAAAAAGACCCTACTGAAGGTGACTTTTAGTTCACTTAAACACAGATCACACCCTCGTACTCCACCACACTGTTGAATAAACTAGACTCAGTCAAATGTAGACTCATCCTCAGGAGGCAAAGTCATTTTTCATCTCGCCCACCCAGGGATGAAACCATCTCTGATCTAAAGCCGTGCTGCGTGCTGCGTGTTTTTGTGTGTGCGTGTGTGTAGGGGGCTGAATCAGTTGTGTCTCTGGCAGACAACAGTGTGTCAGGTAGCAGGATTCAATATCGGACACCTGTCGGAAGCAGTGACGCACACACAAACACACAAACATATGCACACACTGATGACAGGGTCATTGGCAGGGCAAAACCACAGTGAAGTGTGAAAGAGCTCCCCAGTTGCTCCATTACACCCCCCTCTGCTCTCCTCATCTACCTTCTGCTCATCTGCTCCTTTCTGCTCCCATTTCCTGCACATCCACTCTCATGGATTGTTTTTTTTTTATTTGCGTCACCCCTCTGCGCTCCCTCTCTTTACCCGCTTGCTGTATCCAGCTTGCTGCAGTCTGTGTTAGGCTGATAAAGCCCGGTTAGGTTATAGGAAGAGTCAGCGGGGCAGAAACAAAATGCCGCTGCTAGGTTTTAAATCTGAGCGCTGTCACCCGAGCACCGCTGGGCAACTGCTGCTCTGGGATACATAGCGTCTGGTTGGCTGGGTGTTGGACAGGATGGCTGTCTGGGTGACTGGCAGGCATGCTGAATGGGAGGCTGGCTGGTTGGGTGAATAGCTTACCTGCAGCATTCTCACAGGAAAATCCTCTGCCCTTAGTAAAAAGAACATGAGCATTATGGTGATATATAAACGGAGGCTAAAACTGAACACTCTGGAGCTGTTTTATACTGTCCGTCTTCTTTTTGTGGAGGAAAGTGTGTTTGTATTGTTGCATGTCCTGTTCAGTTTCCATGGACACAACAGATTTCTGTGTTTTTGACAGTGCAGATCCAAAAGAAGGTTAATAGAAGATCAGTATTTTTAGAGTTGCAATTAATCATTATTAACAGTGTTTTTCTAGTTTTTTTCCGCTTTAATTATGTAATAGAGAAAATTACTTTTATAATGAAAGTGCTTTGGATGCTAAAATAAGACTGGAAACATTAAAGATCAGGACACATACTGATCTTGAACATGCACGTATATGGCTACATGCTGCATGTTTTATAAAGAGAAAGGTCTCGCTCACACTAACAAGCCTTCATCTCTAAGCAACACAACAGTTTTTAGCTATTTGCGGCTGAAATCTTTATTGCTTTTGTTCACTCCCAGTGCTTTTACTGTACTACCTGCGCCCAAAAACGTTTTCATAAACATCTAATATTTAACTGCAAATACAGCAAAGCCAGCCCATACCGTTGAACAGTCTACACCCTGTTCTCTCTTTATGAAATTTTTTTGTGCCACGGACCGATTTAATGTCAGACAATATTTTGGACCAGCCTTTAAGGTGTCGCGGCTAAATACAAGCAAATAAAATGATACGACCAAGACAAAAACTGTGGTATTTTGTAAATATAATAATAATAAACGTTAGTTCACTGTGTAATTGTGTAACTTTATTAGCACCGTCCTCCTGAAATGCACCAACAACATTGAGAGTAACATCCTCCTCTCTACCCCTTAATGCTCTCTGGTCGCTATTTCAAAATAAGACACACAACTACAACGCGGGAAAAGACCCAGGGAAACCGAGTTACCGATAAAAACCCTGAAAATCATAAATTTCACACCTGAGCCTCAACTCTCGCGGCCCGGTACCAAACCGCTGACTTTGTGCATAACTGTGTCATTATCTAGCAAATGTAACTGCCTGAAATTGACAATTTTGTCATTATACTGGAAATATGAAACCATTTGTCTTCCATCAAAGTTTAAATTGATTAAATTTGCATAAACACAAAGTTGCTTATCAGCAGGTTGGTACTGACCTGTCTGAAACTGGCACAGCTCTTTGATACTCGTCCTTATAGAGCACAGTTTAGAACAGGGGTCACCAATACGGTGCCCGCGGGCACCAGGTCGCCCGCAAGGACCACATGAGTCGCCCGCGGGCCTGTTCTAAAAATAGCTCACCATAACAACTTACCAGTAAGCTGCATCTATTTTTATTTTTTCTTGCTATTTTTTTTTAATCACAATTGCATTGGCGTTAATTTGTTAGAGATAATATATAAAAAAAATGTTTATTATTAAATATTAGATCATGATCTAATATTTAGTGCTAGCTGGTCTCCACGGAAACAGTTGCCGTGAAGACCAGCAAAGGCAAAGGTGAGGAGATGAGGAAAACATGGCGGAAAAAAGGAAGAAAACATCTATAACGCGGTGAAGGAGTTTTTCGCGAAGAAAAAGGTACCGTTGGAAAAGCTGGTATCAGTGACTACCGACGGGGCTCCTGCTATGATCGGCCGACATACGGGATTCATCGCTCACTGTAAAGGTGACACAGAGTTCCCAAACTTCATGCATTACCACTGCATCATTCACCAGCAGGCGTTATGCGCAAAGGTGATCGGCTTCGAGCACGTCATGACTCCCGTCGTGAAGATCATAAACAGCATCCGCTCCAGAGCTAAACAGCACAGAACATTCAAGGTGCTATTGGAGGAGCTGTCAGCTGAATATGGTGACCTGCTACTACATACGGAAATCCGATGGCTCAGCAGGGGACGGATTTTGCTTCGTTTTTTGTCACTTTTGGGTGAAATCAAGGAGTTCATGCAATCCAAAGGGGAAGACACATCTCTGCTGGAGGACACCGAGTGGACACTTGACCTTGCGTTTTTAACAGACATTACTGGGAAACTGAACCATTTGAACTGTGAGCTGCAAGGCAAAGGTAAGACTGTTGCTGACATGATAAGTGCTTTAAATGGATTTAAAGCCCAGATGAACATTTTCTCTGTGCATTTACAGAGAAAAAAGGTGCTGCACTTTCCCTCTGTGCAGATGGTGCTGAAAGACAATGCTTCTGCATCTGAGACTTTTGACAAAGTTGCAGAAAAGTACACTCAAGTCATAAACCGACTTGGTCAAGAGTTTGAGAACAGGTTTTGTGACCTTGATCAGCTTGAGCCATGTGTCTCATTTGTTTCCAATCCTTTCATGAATGTGGACACAACATGCATTGCTGAGCAACTAAGTTCAATGTTCAGCTTGGATGCTGGACAGGTGGAAATCGAAATTGTAACATTGCAAAATGACGTCCACCTCAAAGCCTATCTGGGTGCACCAAACTTTTGGTGCCTTGTTGACACAGAAAAGTACAGTGGTGTGTGCACAGCAGCTATGAAGGTTGCCAGCCTGTTTGGTTCAACCTATCTTTGTGAATCAGCCTTTTCTGACATGAACTTCATCAAGAACAAACACAGAACACGCCTCTCCGATGCACATCTGCAAGACTCACTCAGAGTTGCAGTGTCAAGTTATACCCCAGATTACAACACACTGGTGAACAGCATGCAATGCCAGGTTTCCCACTAACAGACAAAGAAAGCCATATTAGATGTTCTCAGTGGCAACATTACAGTGTCATGTCAAAGTTTAATTTAATTATTGAAAAACAAATGTGTTTGTTAAGTGTAACATGTGACAATTTGCTTTAAAATGCTGCCAATTTGGTGAAAAGTTCTGTAAAATTTGAAAGTTGATTTTTTGTATGTTACATACATACAAAAATAATGTATGTAACAGTGCATGATTTGTTAAAATTTGTTAGTGGTAAGTGAAAATGTTGTAGAAGTGATCACTTCAAAATGTAAATACTTGCAGAGATATATAGAAATAAAGCGTTGCATATTGATATTTATGTTTCCTACCTTGTTTCCTAATTGCATTCTTTATAATTATGGTGAAAAATAATTATAATAATAATGTCCGTACATAGATGAATATCATTAATTATTAATGATAACACATAATTAAGTTAAACTGAGGAAATTTGTTATTTGAGAAGTGTGTGTCAAACTGGTAGCCCTTCACATTAATCGGTACCCAAGAAGTAGCTCTCACTTTCAAAAAGGTTAGTGACCCCTGGTTTAGAAGATTTAGAACCATATGTTCTTGTTGTTAAAGATCATTGTTAGTCTAAACTGGCCTGAGTAGTCTAGGAAGATTTCAGTTGTTGATGTAGCAATGCCTGTGTTTACTAGTGATAAGAATTTATTTATACTGATTACAGCTTTTTGTAATCATGGAATGATAAAGAAGGCAGTCGACAGTTTCGGTCTCTTAGAGTAGCAAAAGCATTAGCATGATTTTTTATTTTTTTACCAATGTAAGTCCAGTACTTCCTCTCCTTTGTTTTTGGTCTCCACCAACTCCAGATGAAACATTTAGCTGAGAAATGTTCCATAATGCTCAATGACTGGCCTCCACCTGCTTGTAGAGATTATTTTCAGACATCCATTTTATTCTTTTTTTTACACACTTAACATCAAACTAAAACAAATCATTCTCAATGACACATAAGTTCTAATTAAAGACTTTATTAATTGTATAATATAAGAAGACAGATCCCAAACACAAAGCTAGCTTCCTGTTTTGTCCAGTCAACATTTATGTAATGACAATGATATAAATCAGCACACTTGAGAAGCTAGAAACATGATCACCTTTTTGTGTGATTACCTTATTATCCAAAGTGGTGTCAGTTGCTTTTGCTAGGAAGACGAGCCCACGTAGACAGACAAATTTACCATATGGTGGCCTAGACAGGACAAGAATGACAGGAAGCTATGATAGCTGCACAGGATGGCTTCCGCGATGCGATTTCTTTTGTCTGTGAGGAAAATGAGGAGAGAAGAATTTTTAAAAAACAAAGGAAATGGCGGGTAGAAAATACATAAAAATACAGTGCCATAAAGAAAGGGACACCGTGTTGTAACAGGAGGCCATGCAGAAAATTACAGAGAAACTCAGACTACCTTCCCTGTTCCCCTGACCTCTCCCTCCCCATCGTCTCTCCATGTGTCTGCTCCCTCTTTCGTAAATGTTAACTTGCTAAAGAGAACACAGAAACGCTCAACCAGACAGTGTGTGTAAGTGTGTGTATATATATGTGTGTGTGTGTGTGTGTGTGTGTATATATATATATATATATATATATATATATATATTTCTGTGCATGGCAGGAAGCATCATATTTACACACATACACACAAGCACAGACACAAACAGGAGCCAGACAGTGTGTATGAAGTGCAGCTTCAGTGAGTCCATCAAGTGTAATGATTGCCATAAATTCCCTCCTGGCTGCTTCTCTCAGCATCCTCTCCTTTCCTCCCTCTGCATCCCTTCATCACACTCTCCCCTCTTCCCTACATCAAACACTCCTCTCCCTCCCTTCTGCCCACCCATTCCGCCTCTATCCATCAAGCCCTCCTTCCCTCCATCATCAAACCCTCCCTTCTTCCATCCCGCCTTTTCCCGTCTCTTTGCTTAGGTTTCCTGGGTGACATCTGGTGCGTCTGGCCGGGCGGGCTGCTCCTCTCATCCTTCCTTTCCCCTTTTTTAACTCTTCTCTTATTTCATTTTCTTTCTTAAACTGTCTGCCCTCCTCTTCCTTTCTGTTCCCCCCTCTCGCCCTCCTACTTTAAACACGACTGCTGTTACAAAGACATTAGTAACAGCAGATGTTTGATATGCGGAGCTCTGGTGAAAGTTGGTCGCTTTGACAACGACACATCCTCTTAAAAAGTGAAGAAAACGCAAACAAAGCCTAGCCACAGGTGCCAGGTAGAGAGAAAGCAAAATCAAAATGGTGGAAAATGAGGTCTGATGTGTGTTTCGAACATTCCTCTGGAAACATCGAGTTTTCTTTGATGAATTAAATATTCTTCAGGAGCATTTTTCCTGACAGTCAACAGCCTCTGTTTTCCTCCAGCCGAACGCGTATGATGCCAGCGGGCTGGCTCTGCCTCTCCCCCGGCCTCCCCTTACACCTTCTATCCTCGCTCCTCTCCCTTCATCTTTCACTCATTTTTCTTTAATGCCCCCACCCCGTTCTCCCAACTTCCACACGCACATACGCACACCTCCATCATTCCCTTCCCTGCTTCGTTGTGGGCAGATAAATCATTTGCGGAGTGGCAAAAGCTGCAGTGACTCATCTACCATCTAGACCACCTCGGCGAGCGAGAGAGACACAGAGAGAAACAGTAGGTGAGAGAAAAAGGGGGCGCCCGAAAGGAAATTAATAGAGTGAGAGAGGAGAAGTCAAATGAGCAAGAGAGGCTGTGAATACTAAAGTCAGCCAGCAAGAGACGGGGAGAGAAAGGAGAGGGGAACAACAAGAATGAGGGAGAGAAAGTGAGGAAAAAAGAAATGAGATTCGCGGTCAGCGTGTGACAGATGAGGTGCTGAATGAAAAGGAGGAAAGGTGGAGAAAGGATGGAGAATAGCAAATGCCCACAGAGAAAATATAATGTGTGAGTGTGTGTGTGTAAAGGCGCTGAGGGGGGACAGTAGATGGATAAGGAGGAGGGGGTTACAGGGGTCACCTCAGAGACAGAGAAAGGCAGGGCTGATTGACAGATCTGCTTCTGGCAGACTTTGAGCACACAGCCGTCTCCTGATGCCTCGCCTGAGTGCTGCAGTTTGTGCACGGCTGACATGCAGCACACCTCAGTGGACTTCCAACTTTATGAGGACCAGTTCAGAGGCTGCACTCTGAACCCCTGACTGACAGGTGGTCCTACCCAAGCACCAGTACTCATTGCCAGGTTGTGTCACTTGTTACGTTTGTTTGTCTGTAGGATTATTTTAAAAGTGTAAAAAGATGGATTTTCATGATTTTTCCTGAGGAAAAAGAAAAGTGGCTTTGCACAACTTTGGAATTGTTGAAGTTGATGCAGATCTTTGGCTATGTTCAAATCGCTGCAAATATCAAACTGAAAGTTTCATTTCCATATCAAGCAAAAATGTTGAGGCATAATATTTATATTATTGAGAAAAAAATATCTGGATCAAAGGACTCGATCCATGCAGGCTTTAGATCTCTTAAGTTTGTTTAAAGTCATTTCAAGGTAATTTAGACTGACTGAGAGAAAGTTCAACAAGTTCATACTGGACACATTAAGCTGTTTGGGGGAGAAACAAGTGTAATCAAGTGAATATGTAAAATTATTAACATACCAGACTCCAACAAAGTGAATCTATAGTGTAGAACTTGATGAAACGGCCTCAATAAAGTGGAGATATTGAGGCTTGAATTGGCTGATACACTAACAGAAAGATTTGCTCTCCTTATACATCGCACTTTAATGAATCACACCTTTATTTCACATCAGGAGTCCTCAGCTGCATAGCAGAGTCAAAGATAACATGCGAGGCTGTGCTAGGCTAAAAATACGTTATCAAGGCCAGGGACTGAATGTATTCATTATATTAAATTATATATATATTGTATTGTTACCTCTGCTTTTATAATAAAAATTTTTTTTTAAAACCATGTTGTGAAATCCATAAACTTGAAATTTTAGGTTCTTATTTATATCATTCAGTTCAATTCATATCTATTCATTTCTATAGCCTCATATCACAACAATAGTCACCTAAAGACGCTTTATGTTATAAAGGAAAGATCCTACAATAATGCCGCAAAACCCCAGCAATTGGACGACCTCCTGTGAGCAAGCACTTGGCGAAAGTGGGAGTGAGAAACGCCCTTTCAACAGGAAGAAACCAGACTCAGGGAGGGGCAGCTATCTGCAACACAAGACATAAGAACAACGTAAAACTTCTTATTTACATGAAATTAATCAGTTAACCAAGTCATTTTTATTTAAAAAGGTGATTTCAGCAGATTAGTCACAGGAACAGTTTGGGAACAGTGAAGTTCCCAGATGCTTCAATAAAACCAAATGCCTGGCAGAGTAAGCATTTTTGGTGCTTCTGAGGGTGCTCCTTCTACTCTTTACAGAAACATGGGCAATTGTGTTTCTCTTCATGGCCTGCAAAGGTCATTACTAGTGTTGGACGCCATAAGCACTTCTTTAATAGAGCGTCCTGGATACTGCTTAAACCAGCCAAGACATATTATCTACCCAGCATGTCCTGGGTCTACTCCATAGCCTGCTCCTGGTAGGAGATACCCAGAACAACTCACCAGGGAGTAAACACCTCCTGAGTGATCAGACTTCTCCCCTGTCTCTAAGGGACAGCCCAGCCAACCTTTGGAAGATCCTCTTTGTCACCATTTGTGTCTATGATCTCATGTTCTTGGTCAATACCCAGTGCTTGTGGCCATAGCTGAGGATCGCAATGTCGATCTTTCTTTCTTTCAGGATCCTCAGCAATGCTGACGCTGCACTAATCTGTGCATGAGTCTCCTGCTCCAATCTCTTCTCAGTCATTAACAAGACCCCAAGATACTCCAGCTCCGCTGCTTGGGGGAACAGCTCACTCATAAACAGGACCGGACACTCCTCCCTTTTCCAGCTGTGCGTATTTTTGATCTTTTTTTAGTGTAGAAAGAATGCTAATGTAAGGACAACTAAAAGGTTGCAGGGTGTCCAAATAATGCAACTCACAGCCTGGTGATTGTAAATGAGATGCCAGGTGGATCTGATATCATCGCTCCTGAATTCAAGGAATTCACTCGCCTGTCTTGGAAACCCACTGTACATCTAACTGACAATGTTTGTCTCTTGCATTCTGAGGCTATCAGTTAGCAATCCAAAGCCAGACAATAGAATAGACAAACACCTAAGTGTTTGAAAAATTCTGAAACAAACATTAGCCACTCAGTGTCAGTGCATACCAAGATAAAATGATTTCAGCTGTGAGGGTAGAAACTTAGGTTACTAAGACAGTGTTGACTGGCACACTCTTAGTAAAATAACCCCACAGCCCTCATATATGAATGTAACCTAACCAAGCAGTGTGAGCTGCACAGTGATAGGTGATCAGTGAATTATATTATTTACATCTGAGCTACGCTTCATAGTGGAAGTTTGTAGAAACTCACATGGTAAGGGTTCAGTGTGTGTTTAGAGAGATGTGGCATAAATGGGTCGTTGCTAATTACCCTAATAGCTGCTTCTAATGTCGCTGTTTGGTTACCAGCTCACTTATTTGCACATTTAAAAATCAATGTATCAAGAGAACAATGAGGCCTGCTGTGGATGCGTGCGTGCAGCAGAGGAGATTTTTGTGCTACACTCACTAGCAAAAAAAAATGACCTGTCTGTCTACTAAACATCCTCCACTCCAAAGGTATAAAACTCAAGGAGGATAAAACTATAACAAGCTCACCCTGAGAATATATGTTTGTGTGCGAGAGAGAGAGCGAAGGAGAGAGAGTGAAAGTGGGGGTGTATCGACTCGTGAAAGTTGTGGAGAAGATGAAAAAGCGACGCAGCCGCCTCGGCTATTGCTCTGGAAGACATTTTTAGTCTGTTTTTCAATTTACAGTTAATGAGATTTTCAGCAGCCTCTCTCTATTCTGTTGTTAGTGTTTATCTTATCCTGTCTCCATAGCCCCATCTTTTATACCGCTGCAGTTCACCCTGTCTGAGCCGGATTGGCTTGTTTGTATAAATAGCTTACCGTGCGCTTGTGTGTGTGCGCGTGTGTGTATGTGCACGCACCTCACTGTGAATACATTTCATGGAAATGCTTGTCCATACATGTGTGCAAATGCATATGCATTATGTGTACCAAAGGCAATGCGGTCGCGCTTTTGAGTGCGTGTTTGTGTCTTGGAGCAGCATGCACTGAGGCGTTTTCCTGTGTCCTCCTGTTCTGCGCTGCTCTTCTGCTGCCTGACATCTAAAATACATTTGTTTTCATTTATCAGCCAACCAGACCCCCATATAGCAGCTTCTGCTCAGTGCCACAGACTGAAGAGGAAAATTCTACATTTAAGCCGCCCCTGTCCTCTGATTTGTCTCTCTTACCACAACTCAATGTTACCCTTTAAGCTCGAACTAGCAGGGAAGACAAAGGGATTGTGTTGTGGTTTCTGTGCGCAACAAATCATAATCAAGTGAAATACGCATCAGAACATCACACTCAGTGTAAAAGCTTCAAGTTAGACTTAAGAAAAAAAACCAATTGCAATTAAAACTGATGAGAAAAAAAATAAAGAAGTTGTGAATATGTGTTAAACATTATAATTAGGTAATCAGGTGCTCAAATTCTTGCCTCTGAGATGGCACTTTAATCATTCACACAGAACTAAGTGCACATTAGAAGTAGCTCATTATTCTGATGTTTACTTGAGGAAGGATTTTAACTTTCCCGAGGGAGGCGTCAGCAGGGAGTAAGGAGTCATATGATTGGATTTTTGTAGTATCCTGTTGATGCGCATGTTAATCTATCCTTATTTGAGAGATACGCGACTGATGGAAGCCGAGTAATGCTGATGAGGAAGTGAAACTGTGTCACGTAATGTGGAGTTTGAATAGCATTTGACACGTTTGTCTTCCATTACTGGTGATGAGGCAGTGACACCGGGCCAGCAGACTGTGTTAAGATGTTTCCAGGCGGCCATAAATCAAAGTGGCTCGTGTGCAAATGTGTATGTTCCTGCGTCTGCACAGAGAGGATGGAGACTAACGGGGGATGCACAGGCAGCAGATAAAGATCAGACACCAGGGGGATGTTGCAATCATGCATATCAGTGAATTTAAAATACATAGATAACCCTATCGAGCAGGCTTAGAGGCCAGTCTGGCAGCCAGTCAGTTTTCACACAAATGGGGTCCTCAGTGGGGGGGCTGCCTTGCAGGAGTCTGATTATGGTGTGATGGTTGTGTAAACCACAAAATCAGTCAGCTCGACACCACAATTTATAATGTGTTATCTATAAAAACGGATCAACTTTTATTGATGCCTGATCAGACTTGTGCCGTCGAAAGAATCTGACAATATAAACCCAACGACAATCATCTTCAGGTGCTTTATATCATAAGGTAAAGACCCTGCAGTAAGAAAGAGGAAGATCCGACAGTCCTCTATAAGCAAGCATTTGATGACAGAGCAAGTCTGATGTAAAACTGAAACTTAGAACATAAGCTAAGACGATCAGATATGCTTTATTTATGCAAAAGCTGGGAAATGTCTTTATTACAGCAGTTCAAAATAAAATTAAACATATAACAAATAGCTTAAGTCAGTAGGATAGTTTCCAGCTCGCTAAATTGTAACACAATAGGATAAAAAAAAATGTTAATGCAGTAAAAAAAAGTAAACAGGCAAACTTTCTTCAAAAACTGACATAAAAGAAAACAAAAATTCAAAAATAAATCTTTAAACTAATGAAAAATACAAAGTTATCAGTGCTGATGTGTGTGCACGTAGTTTCAGTCTCATCAGAATTAGTAGCAGTGAGTCCAACATAATGACTGTAAGAAAGTAAAAGTAAACAAGAGTAACAGTTACTTTGTGTTGAAAGAACTATGCAACTACACATTTACACATAACATCAACCTGTCCAGGCAGATCAAAGAATACTAGCCAGTATTAGCTTGTTGATGTATTTTCATATATACTTCATATTCCAAAAAACATGTTAAATTGATTTTCTGCATTCATAGTTTGAGAAACATTCAGCAAACCACTTAAGCCCCATTAGGACTGGCTAACATTCCAGGTGGAGATGGGAGGATATAAAGTGTCTCTGCAGTCCCAGGTGACGTAATCTTATTTCTTTCTTTATTTTTTCACTTCAGAGCTTACAAGACAATATGTATTTGTATTTATTCTTTGTCTGAGTAATCCAGTCCTAATTGTCAGTACATCCGTGAGCATGTTACAAACAAACTATTTTTAATGGCATTAAGATACAAGCACGCAGCTCCTGATAAGACTTAAATTACAGGAGTGATTGGCTTGAAAACAGGAGATGCATTTAGCTGTGATTATTACTAGGAAAGGGCTGAAAATCTGCTCACATAAAGTAATTTCTAGACTAGATGAAAGC
Source organism: Maylandia zebra (assembly GCF_041146795.1). Lineage (NCBI taxonomy): Eukaryota > Metazoa > Chordata > Actinopteri > Cichliformes > Cichlidae > Maylandia > Maylandia zebra. The sequence goes on along the minus strand of NC_135177.1, from coordinate 6,780,230 downwards.
CAGTGACCTGAGCTCCCACCTCCCCTAGAATTCATCTTTGCTCCTGCAGATGATGTGTTATACAGTATTTTATGGTGTGCCCTTAAAAGCAGACTTCTGGGGTTGCGTCACCTCATACCTATCTATAATTGTATGTCTTCCTGTGTACTTTGCACTCTTCAATCTCATATTCTTCCTGTAGACTGCGTTGTGCGGCGTGTTATCTCACAAAGCAGAAACGGCTCGAAAAATAACCGTATAAACATCTATAGATACACTCAGTGATGCTGTAGCCTGCAGATACAAGATCACTGTGGGAATTTCTCTATGTAGGTACACATTATCACTAATAACACATCTCTGAACCTTTGTTATGGGCAACGACTGGCTAGAGTTGGTAGGAGTCTAATGACACTCTTTGGATAGACACTGTGAATGTATATGTGTGTCAGAGCGAGTGAGCGAGCAGGGGGAGATGCGCGTTTTAAAGATTATGTTTGCTTGAGGTAAAGAAGCCCTGTTTATGTTTGTAAGATGAGTCGTATGCTTCAGACTGCTGGGAACAACCTGCGAGTTTGTATGCAAGTGTGTAAATGTAGCCTTCCACCGCCAGCATACATATTCACACACGCCGCCTCAGTCCCTGTGAGGTATTTGTTACAGGGCAAACATACTGTATCATTACTGGGGTCGTGAGAAGGTAATGGGAAACAGAATGAGTCATCATATAGGATGTGTTAGCTGTGTGATATGGTATGAGTAGAGCCTCAGGGAAAGTGGCATCTGTACCTCATCTCCTTGTGCTTCCTTCCATCTTTCCTTCCCTTTTCATAAAAAGGATTCTTGTTGTGGTTGTGGTACTGGCATATTTGTTACATCAAAATTATCTTTGCGACAAAAAGCATGCTAGTCAGTGTTGTAATTCAAATGACAGGATGTAATAGTGAGGTTCCAAGACACATGGCTATGGGTTTTGACCGATGACTGTAGAAAATACAGTCAAGAAAAATGCTAGAATAATAGTCTTGTGTATATGAGACTTACTGAAAATGTTTACAATTTCAGCTTAAAGTCAAACATTAAAAAAGTCCCATTGTTACAATATTTGTTTCCAGCAATAATTAAAAATAAGCTTTGAAGAAGCTGCTAAATAGCTTAGCAAGCAAGGCTCTTTAGCATTCAGTCAGAAAGTGGAAGGTAATGAACCTTGCTTGTTAATGTTAGCTATTGTTACCAATAGATGTTATTTAAATTTATCGTTATTATTAGTTTTTGCTAATACTAGATGCTGGTAATTACTCTATATTATGTTTTGTGACTTATGGTAAGAAGAGCTAGCTAACTCTTAGCTAGTTTGGGAGGAAGCTAATTAGCCTTGCCTAGCTTAAAGATGATTTTGTCAACCCATTTCATTATTTTGGATACATATTGTTATAGTATCCATTCTGCAAACATTCACCAGGCCTCTGACACTTTTTCAGATTCTTCATTCCATATTTAGTAGGGACTTGGAATAAAATTATCACGTAGATACAAATTCGGGTGACCATTAAGTTGTCATGTACATGAATGTGAGACTTAAAAGGAAACATAATGAACCAAATATAGAATTGGGATTTAAAAGAAATTAATTTTAAAAAGATATAGATATTAATAACTGTTGAATGCAAGATGATGTTTGTACAAACGTTTGATCTGATTGGCCCATGTGTTAAAATGGAGATTGGGTACATACAGACATTTACATACAAGCTACAGTCATTAAAGTAAGAGGAATTTGTGTGTAGCTATAGGCTCAGTGTAGAGACCAGTCAGGTTTCCCGTTTATTAGCATTCGATAATATTCTAAGTTTTGAACCAATAAGCAAACTTCTAAAAGAGCAAAATAAAACTTTGCTATTATTTGTGCCTTTGTTCGAGTTGATAGGAAAAAGCACTTCAGCGTATCACTGCTGCCTATACTCACATTGTTTATGAGTTAAAAGATGCATCACTTTCTAATACCATTGTGCAGTCCAAAAGGGATAAGTGTTTCTGCTGTTCCATCGACTCCTAAAATATGGTCTTCTTGAGTAATAAATCCCACTTGAAATTTTATTCATTTTGCTTCAGTTTGATTTTATTTTCAGGCTCTCTGGAACAGAGTACCACGGAAAACGTTTTCACTCTAAAGAAGTCCACGGTAGGCCCTGAAACCCTCTGTAAAGAAATAAAATACACAGTAGTCGTTATAATGTTCATTAAATTAACTTTTACATGGACTGATTCTCATATAGCGCTTTTCTACTCTCCCAGATCACTCACAGCGCTTTATACAACATGCCTCATTCACCTATTCAACCACCAACCTTCCGATCGGTAGAAAACCCACTCTGCGTCCTGAGCTACAGCCACCACACAGGATCTGTGAGGGAATCTAAAGTTTTAAAGAAAGAGATTATAATAAACTGACTAAAAAATTAAAATAAGTAACAAACTGATATCTATCCTAAAGAACAAACTGAGAGAAGCTGCATGAGGACTGACTGTTACAAAATCAAGCCAAGGCAAGTATGTACAATTAACTAGCGTGATTAGATTGCTGCACAAGCACAAGCACACATAAAGCACTAGAATTACTTTTGAAGCATGTAAAGTAATCCAGACTTAAGTGATTGTGCGGTCATCACCACAGACAGACAGGTTGTCTACATAGCTGTCAGCTGCGTATTGTCTCTGCATGATGACAACAGTGAACTGCGGTCGATCGAGACACTGATGTTCAACAATAATCACCCTCATTAGTCATCCGTGTGTGTTGTTGTCCTAGATTAAACAATGAAATAAACTCAAATCCCTGTTCAGAAAAGTCCCCTCAAATAAAGAAAGCATGAATAGCAAATTCTTCTAAAGATTAGTTGCTATGTTTCAATTAGCAACTGATTTTTTTTTTTTTTAAAAAACAGGCTTGAGAAAGCCAGTGATGATATATGGACCATCATACGTGTTGTCCTACTGTGCAAGCTAGAGTCCACGCTCTGGGTTTTTGACTTGTGATCAGTGGTTTGGAATTAGTGTGAGAAAATGTTAAACCTTGTCCTGTCCCCTGTGATGTGGTGCTCATGTCAACATATGGTCAAAAGTGTTAATGTGCTTAATTAGGCCGGCACTCTGAGCAGCAGAGAACATCCCTGCTCATTAAGTCTGATAAGGAGAAAAAAAGAAAGTTGCTCCTAATGTATAGGAACAGCGACCTTTGCCTGATTAATGCAGAGTGGGACTGGCGCGCAGTGACCGGGAAGCTCCAAAAGGACTCGGAGCTGCAGCACTTTAACTTCATTATTATCACACTCATTTTCCTTAGTCAGCTTCTGGTCTCACTACAGTTTTATGGCTGCTCAGAGACTCAGCTGAGAGATTAAGGACTCATAACAAGTTGTTTCATGTAGAGTGTCACCTCTAATGTCCGCTTACAGCAGAATGAAATGAGCCATTAGGCCTGACCTATCTACCCCGGTTTCTGTTGAGATTCTGAGAGAAATGTCACTGTGGCTCGTGCACTTTGTGGCGTGCAGCAGGGCTCTCCCAGGATAAGATCCAGGAGGAGGGGGGTGCACGGTACAATGAGGAATATTTACAGTAATTTGTGGCGCGTTCTTCCTTCACACATTTAAAATGCATTAGAAGCCACCGATAGCCCATGACCACTGACACTCCCGCCCACGCACAGCCTGTGCCAGGCGTTTAGATTTGTTTGTGGAAGTAGGTCCATCCACATTAAAATGCAGACATAAGTCAACTCTCCTGCTGGATATAGAGGATAAAAGCTGTAGAAATCCACAGCAAAAGAAACTGTTCCCGTCCACAGTAGCTTTCCTGCCATTTAGAATAATTTGTTTGTAAAAGGAAAAAGGCTAATTTGGATTTATGATTTAGTGAAAAGTTTACATTTTTTTGTAGAAAAAAAGTTTGATTTGAATCAAAGTTTTTCTCTGTTCTAAGCAATTCACTTCTACATACTTTTATAAGTGACCCAGCTGCCTGGAACAGGGATGTGTCAGAATCAGCCAACTCCAATCTGGCCCACTAAACGGCCTTGGAAAATGTGAAGGAGGGGAATAGATTTTGAGCTTTTATCTGTATTTTCACAAGTTTTACAGCTTTTCCTACTATAATAAAGACCTCCCCAATGGCCACTCATGATGTGTCACACCTGGCAGCAGATCACACCTGTCCTGCTTTGTCTTCGCTGCCTCCCTGAACATTTTAGGAGGGATTTCACTGCTAAACTTTTAATGAATGTTTGGATCTGGTCCTGAGCGCCTCGGCAGAAGTGTCGACCCTGTACGACCGAGTTCACAGGCTTGATCCTAAAGTGGGGCCTTTCTGGCTGTTCGGAAATTGAGGTTTAAATCTAAAGGTGACAGCGCTTTTTCCATCAGGGCCACTCAGCTTTGGAACAACCTGCCTGAGGAGATAAGGCTTGAAAATCTGTGACTTCCTTTAAGCGACTTGGAAGAAATACTTTTTTTAATCAACTTACTTATATGTGATGTCACCTTTTCTAACAGTTTTGTTGTTTATGTGTCTGTTTTCTGTTTTTTATGTTGCTTTTGCAGTTAATATGGATTTTATTCTTTTGTCGGAGGTTATTTTTTACACTGTGTTTTGTATTTTTGCTTTCCTTTCTGTTTTTTTTTTTAAAGCTCTGTCCTAACTCTGGATCTACTGTTATTGTGGTGGTGGGGGGTTGCTTTGTTTTGGGGGTTTTGGGTTGGGGGGAATATTGGAATAGAGGTAAATGAGCAAAACTTGTGCTATTACAGTAGATTTACTGTAGCAGTTTTACCTTATAAACATTTCTACTTCAGAAGTACAATTTCTAGTTAGAGACATGTTTATCAACTATAAGCCAATTTGCATAGCCATGGACACACTGGAGCAGAGCTGGTTGACTGTAAATACACAATTTACTAACTCAAAGAGGCATAAAATGTTAAGTAACTCTTAATTAATTGTGGCATTTGTTGACCTTATCCTTCCTTCCTGTCACTCATAAGTGAACATAATCGAATTATGCACTCTTAAGGCTGTATGTAACACAAACACGCCGTTGAAAACAAACGGTGATGTATTTTTGATCTAGTGTGGTAATTGTGTGCTATAATTGAACAGCCATATCACAATATTTTAAAAGGAGACATCAGGTGTTTTTCCAACAACCTGTTTTTGTGCACATTTCAATGGAAATTCTGAACGTTCTTGAGGAGTTTTTACATTGTTTGATGTGCAAATGTTTGTACGAGTACAAACACGGAGACATGCCAGGTGAATAAATGATTGTATAAATGATGCATGTGACCTCCACTTTGCTAGGCTTACATAGGGGCAGATGAAAAACATCAGATCTGTTTGCAATGATGAAACTGAAACCCTAATAATATCAGATCAAAGTAACAGCAGTGCTTTATATCTATTCTTCTTAATTTCATGTATAACTGCATTCTTTTCTCAATATGGCTTTTGGAAAAAATACTGGAATGCGTTATTACTTAGATGTACTGGTCAAATCATATTAGTACCACATTCAGTCAGTTGTAAGGTTGTTAAATAACCAACACAAACATCATCACAAACCCAAAGAACATAATAAAATGTTATTTATTATAATATTATATAACATTTTGAAAAATGTTGAAAAACTTTAGCTTATAGAAATAAAACTGAATTTAATTAGAATTTCTCAAATTAAAGCCATGTGCCCACATAAGTAGGCAAGAAGTAAGTGTTGAGTATCTCCTCCAGGACACCACAGGTTCACGTCCCATTTAGGAGCTTTGTGTTCTGTGCTTTGTTTCTTTCTTTTTTTTAATGCCCTGATTTGTTTTCATTTTGCTGGCTTTGCACTTTCACTTGCTCCTTGGCTAGGTGACTTGTAGTTTAGTCGACTACTAAGCTAGGATAGATTTAGAAAAGATGCAAGGCTCACTGATCGTGCTGCCCTGTATGTCACACGCTGACGTCAGTAGCCTGCGTGCACGGCACACATACGATTCATCGTTTCAAACTGCACCATACTTCAAACCATAACCCTACTGCTCTTTATTGTTGATGACTGCATGTGTGAACAAACACATGGGCATTGTTTTTTTTTTGCAGTGCATCATTTTTGGTAGCATAATTTAACCCACATGCAACACACGAGCCTGCGTGCCTGAGGAATTCATCTCCTCCTCAGACAGTTAGTCAGAGCTCTCTCGGGGGAGGTGGGTCGCTCCGTTTGCCTGGGCTGTGCTGTCTGATTTTCTTGATACTTTGTCTTTTTTTTTCTTTTTTATCTTCCTCAGTCAGAGGGAATGAGAAGGATTTTTGCTGCATGACTGCAGCCTGTAATGTCTCTGCTGCCTCTAGCTCCTGCATTTGCTCATGCTGTGCCTCTTTGTGTCATCTTTTTTTTTCTGTGTGTCTGAACTTAAATATACCTGCATATTTTCATGTTTACATACTCTTTTGAATGGCCTGTAAAATTGTCTGTATTTATGTCTGCATTGTAGGAGATTTGTTCTTTTCAAAGATGGCTTGGAAGCACTAAGGCTTTACTGGATGTAAATCATTTTATCAAACAAAGCTAAATGTCTTTTTAAAAAAAAATCTTGCTCTCAGCTTCTTCAAAGAACAGTAGTTTCACTCTGTGGGACTCTTTTATTTATTTTCTGCATTGCTAAGTGTTTCATGTCTCTGTTGTCTGGTACTTTCAATACAGTCTTTACTTTCTGTCTTATTTTCAGATTGGATGGAATGGGTAAAATGGCAGTGGTTGAAAAAGCTTGTTTCTACCGTAGACAAGTCAAAAAGTTCAAAAGTTTTGACCCGACATGGGTTTTCTTATACCACTTTGCAGAATCTACCTGTCAAGCATTTGATTCTGTGATAAATATTGCCTGTAGCTGTAGTATTAGTCGCAGAGTGGAGGTTTTCTGTGCCTTTTGGAAGTGATTTTTCAGTTAAAAAAAAGTCCAGGAAATGTTGAGAGAGTATATAAAACGGAAAGAAACAATTAAAAAAAACAACAAAGAAAATGCATTCTTGTGTTGGCACCATGCTGTGTGTAAAAATGTTTGGAATTCAGTGTTCAGTTATCACATAAGAGTACATAAACTGCACTCAACATGTTCAACCCATCTGCTCTGTGTCATTTTATATCAAAGAAATGAAAGTTAACACCCTAACCACTTCGTCTCCAGTCATGCACGACCATCAGATTTGGCTTTAACTCAGAAAAAGATTCAGGTTAACAGGTGACCTGCTGTTTACGTTTAGTATTGTAAGTTAAATAAAAGTTGCGTCTGTGAAGTCAAATAAAAAATACAAATAAATTACACAATCTGGCTGAAATGTCTAATCTGTCAGTATTTGTACATGGTAGTACTGTACTTGTGTTCTGTCACGAATTCCTGGTAATATTGGATTTAAACGCAGCGCTCACTCACTGCTGCTAATAAAGCTTCATATTCACGCCAGGTTGACTTCATTTCTTTCCTCGTTGTTGCAAAGACTTCATTCCACCAATCACAGACAACCCCAGAACTCAAATACAGTCAAATCACAGCAACACGGAAGGCTCCTTTGCGGTCTTATTGTCAGAAGGAAGGCCCTTGCGGCTCATCCGCTTTACATTCGTTCTGTAGCTCAATAAAATCATATGTATGAGCCCAGTGTTTACGCCTACAGTCAATCTCTGTTTTTCTCTGTTCCTTATTTCTTGTCTAATCCGTCCAGTCTGTTCCCATCTTTTTGTCTTAGTTTGATGATTGGGACAGCTAGCTAATCAGCTGCACTACTACTGCACATCAGGAGACATTTTAAGTAAATCCTTTGAGAGCCCTTGAGGGAAAGGCTTTTGATCAGTTGTCTCTTTATGGAAGTGTAGGCTAATTTTGCCCGATGGCTCTTGCCTCTTTATAGTCTTTGTGTGGAGCTCTTGTGTCGGTATGGATTGTCAGATTAGGTCTATATTTGTTCTTTGTTTGTTTGTTGTTGTTGTTTTAAACACATCTGCATGACTTAACTGAACTGCACACACACACACAAAAGCCAACAGTATAAGTATTTCTATACCATCTATCACAGAGTGGCTAGCTTCCGTGTTAATGGCATCCACTTCCTGTCTGTCGTTTGCCAGCATTTCTGTGCCTTATGCGTCCGTCGGTATGCGTCTGTCAGTCCGGCCTCTTGACACTACAGTTGATGCATGGCCAGATTAATCCTGTCAGATTTATCACACTCGACTGGCAGTCAGCGCGACGCAGAGCCAGATCAGACAAGGATTTGACGAATGACGCCTTCAGCCTACCTTTGTTTGCTTCTTGCTTTGCCAGTCATTTTGTGCACCATTACACACTTTAAGATAATTTATTTATCTGTTTTTTTGGCCTGCGGTGAATGATATATTAGATAATTCCCCTGAAAGGGGGTTTAAAAAAGGAGGTTTAGAGGTTATGTTTTTAGATGTTTCTGCTTTATTGCCCGAGAAAGGTAAAGGATAACGTGCACTTGTTGTGTTATTAGTGTGTGACAGCTCAGTAAGTACGGATTAAAAAGGAATGTTTTTGGACTGAAACCAACTAAAATTACCCACTAAGAGCTGTGTTTAATGCGGTCTTTATTCGCAAGTCCAGGAAGACTGGAGTGACGCCTCTGAAATACTAAAAAGCAAAAGAAAAATATGGGATCTATATTTTTCTTGAGAAATCAAGCATTAACACAAGCCTGTGTTTCTCACTGTCCGTCACAATACATCATAGCACAGTGTGATACCATGTTATACAATAGAAGACATACTGTAAGATAAAATAGGATGTGGTGTATGCATGAATGTGGACTAAAGGAGGAAAATAAACCTGCAGGTAAGTTGGATGCTTCTGGGATAGGTAGCTACGTGTTGTTTAGCTCTCTGCTGCTTTTGCTACCTGTACTTAAAAAGTGCTGGATTATCTTCTTCTCAAAATGATTTTTGGAATGATATGAATATACAAACACATGCTCTCCACAGTATATTGTTACAAAGCTTTTGCTTTAATTTGACACATTGTTTCCGTCCAGTAAAAAAATGGCAATTGTTGGGTGTTGGTGTCCTTGTAAGACTAACAGTATGGTTTAAAGCCCTTACTGAGCTGTACGGCACTCTGCACTGTGCTCGACCTTAAGAGCCCATAAGCGCTGGCCGCAAGCCAAGCTCATCAAACTGGAATACAGTATGGATGAGACTAATGAAGCGGACTAAAGTAGATCTTCCATTAATCAGCTGTGAACTTGTGTAATCTTTGTCCATGTGTGTCAGAGTGTCGGTGTCCTTAAACTACTTGTCATTTGCACATTAGGAGAATGTTTTATTAAGACAAAGAGTTGATATTATTAAAGAAATGTGGAAAAGTATATGATTATATTTAATATACTTTAAACAGGGCTAACAAAGCCACACCCCCACCCATCTGTGGCTGGTTGTCTCTGTAGTAAAGACTAAGTTTTGTATGGTTAATGGATCTAACACAGTGCTTTATTATGTGTCTTATCACATATTTACTGTGATGGTCTTGCCTAAGAACACTTTGATGTCTATGTTAGAGGAGCTGGGGATCAATCCACTGGCTTTGAACTAACGTCATCGTAATGTTTTTTTTAAGACAGATACTGATATCAGTATTTGGTCATTTAAAATTCTGGTATTCTGATATATTGGCTGATATAATGTCCCTAACATTTCTTGTTTATTTCTTTTCTTGTTCTGCTCGACTTTTCTCAGTTGGTTGTTGTTTTGTGGCATTCCAGACATTTTTCAGCCATTATAAATGGTGATAAATTATCAAATGGCTTATATTAGCCAATAATATCAGCCCGTCAATAACAATTATATTGACTGTTGCATCTTTCAGAGAGAATAGTAGTTGTCCGTAAATGCATCAAGTAGTTATACCTGCCTGTGCTCTCTATAACAGTGCTATCTATAGGTATGTAGTAGATATGTTTGCGTATGCTTTAAAATCACAGAGGGCCAGTTGAAGTACTTTTCTTAGCCCTAAGTAACGTGTGCATGTTGCATGTAACCTAAGAAATCTGGTGATGGGATGTTAGAGTGGGCTGTAGGTTGTCAGAAAGGCAAATAATTTGAAACAACCCAAATGAACTTTAGGATCAAACAGAATCTCAGGCGCTTATCTGCAGCTGGAGGTGGAAAAAATGTTCAATTATTGTTAAAACATTCAGGGAAAATGGCCTCCAGTTTTCACATACTAGGAGTGTCGAGTTCATCAGTTACTTTGTCTTTTTTCCACACTTAGTTTGAATGTTTGAGTGTGCACACTGTGTCCACTACTCATTGTTTAATCCAAAGAAAGAACAGTGAATATATGAGCTAACCCGTCATAATCTCCAGGAGATCCACATTGTTTTATTGTCCAGCAGCAGAACATTTTGTATTTCCTTCGGCTGCCGCTGTCAGATACACATAAACAGTCCGTGAAAGCTTTTCTTTTTCTTTCTTTCTTTTTTTAATGACTCGTTTTTTCGCCACGTCTGTTGCGGCAGAACTCTGAATCACCTCGGTAGCCCCAGTTCTTTATTTGTTATGCAATCACATTCTTAGCATGCTTGAATTTTCAGCGTAACAGATGCGACCAGCCCCGTGGTTAAATAGTCTGTTCCCCAGTCCATGTTTGTCTGTCTGACTGCTGTCTCACTGATAAGCACATGTCCCTGTGTGACCCAGCGGAGGAGTCAGAGCTGGCTGTTAGAACTGCTAGTTGTCCCCATATGTTACAATGACAGACAGATAGTAGACACAGAAACACGCTCCCGTACTAATAATGCTCTGACGGAAACACTCCTCACTTTACCCACTTCACGGAGGCTAGAGGCCACACGCAGTCTTAACAGTTTAAGAACCCTGGAACAAAGCTTATAATTGTCATTATAAAGGTCTGCATAGGACTCTTTGCTCAAGTACAGTCTCTCAAGGCTACAATGCAGGCTGTCTTATTGGAGTTTATTTTATGACTGACAGATGGCAGCACGAATGCACTGCTGACTAAAAAGCTACTGAACCAGGGATCTTTTTGTGCTTGTTAGGCAAATATGTAAACCACTACATTATGGCGCTGCTAAGTACAGGGGTAGATTTTTGAAAATTTCACCCTTATGTAGGCAGTTTTCTTTAAAATGGCGAGATGGATTCAGCATAGTAATTCAAAAAGAAGAGCATAGCTTTCCTTACTGGAGGTCCACTCGTGAAGAGGCTGGAGACCGTAGACTACTTGCAGACTAAAATCTGTGAGTGATCAAAAGAAGATGGGCTCCAAGTTAAATTAATGTCAGCGTTTAGGTGACACATGCAGAGTGACTGCTGACAGCCATATAACAGTTCAACTGAGATTACATGTTTCCAGAGAGACCTGGCCAAGAGAGCAGCACAGAGTGTAACAGATAGAAACAAATATAGCCGACACACCGAACTCAACATCCAGATTGCACGAAATAATGTATCCAGAAGATGCGTAAAATCTAAGAGTCCAGGGCCTTCGCCATCTGCCTGCAGCCATCTGAGGTTGCAGTTTCTTTTTACATCATCCTCAGGTTCAAAGGTGATTCAGGCTGTTTGTCAGTTTGCTCAAATGTTCCAGGGACAAGCTGGATTGATTAAAATAGGCATATATGTTCTTTCAGAGGCACGTGAGAAAAACACGGTTAATGTCAGGGATCAACTGTGACTTATGCTCTAATGCCCGATGTAAATGATGCAGTAGCTGTTGTTATTATCAGGGATTTGGCACAATCTGACATTTCACTGAAAAAACAAAGAACAGATTGACTACATTGTCAGTGAACACTGATACTGTCAGTCGCTATAAAGTGAAAATGAATCCGCAGCTGAATTATTCATTAGTTTGATCGTTCAAGTTCAAACCCAACACACCTTTCCTGCCTACAGAAAAGTCTGTTATAATGAATGTACAGTAGTATTGGACTGAGCTGAAAGCATACATCCCTGGTGGCTAACATCACTGACTAAACAGTAATACCCTACTTTGTATTGCTAATGATTTTGGCTTTCTGCGTGTACATTTGTACATTTGGTTTGAACTCCCTTTTTTGAACTAAGGCACAGGCATAAAGCATAAGGAGTGAACTAGGGCAATAATTGAACAGACGTTTCCTTTCAGCCATCAGCTCTGAACTTTTCTAGACCCAGTGCAGCGTTACTGGACGGTGAAGGCTTTTTAATCTGCCAGCTCCCCGACGCAGAGCGGATGGTACTAGATCGCCGCAGTGCGAGACCAGCGCAATTAATTGTGCAGCGAATTCACAGCGAGCAAGGGGGCGTTATCTGCACCGCCTCTTGCGTACTCTATCGAGGCAGCACCCCCACCTACGCCAAACAGAGGTTCGCTACTTGCGAGAAGTAGTCGAAACCTCGCGTGTGAAAAAACGTGTTTATTAGCAAAGTGTTTGGCAGCGAAGTTCATAAGGTGGACCCAGTTACAGGAGAACGGGCATGAAGGTAACGAGAAAAGTTTAATGACTCCACGCACCGCCACGAAGAAGAGAAAACAACAAAAAACACTAAAACTCAATCTGCAAGAATGAGAAAAACTAAGTGTGCATACCACAGAGACTGGGGTAATGCACTAAAGAACTACAGCTTCCAGTCTCTGGTCCAGAGTTTCGTGATAGTATAAGACAAAGATCGGCGCTGGTACATTAAAGCCGAAACCTGATAGAAGCCTGTACCGGAGACAACAGCTACAAATAAGGTGCTATTTGTGTGTGTGTGTGTTTCTTTGGGTATTTTTCAGTAACAAACACTTGGTTTCCTGTGTCCCGTGGTGTTTGCCAGACCTCTGTTCTCTGCTCTGACTTGGAAGTCCTACAGCTGGATAAATCCAAAGATAAGACAGGAGACCAGGAGTTGTCCTTAAATGACCAGAGAACAAACATCCACCTGGAGCCATATTTTCCACTGCCTGCCAGGACAGCCTGTTGTCCTCAGATGACCCAGCAAACAAACAAACAGACAGACCGACAGTCAGTGGGGTCAGGCTGCACTGACTTTCACATGTTTTCAGGAGCTGTCTGGAAAAAAGAGGAAAACTTTAATAAAAAGAACTTTCTTCAGTCCTGCTGAAAACCCATTAAGGGTTTATACAATACAATTACTTTATATGCCATAAAATACTCTATAGATTCTGCTCCTGGACTTTTGAATAGGCCGCATGCTATTGTAATTCCTCCATCAGAATATGATGGTACAGTCTATCCACAACGCTATACAATAATGCCCCTATTACTACTGGAAGAGGCGCACATTGTGGAAAAACCCACTTTCTAATTTCTGTTTCCTTTCATTGGTTCAGCTCACAGAAGAATAACTTTGGAAACAGTCTGCCTTTAGAAAAAGCAAATAAATTCAGACTTTTTTTCTTGTTGAATATAATAAATAAATCAGTTTTGCTGAACTCATAGGGTAGCTGGGTTACTGTTACACGAGTATGTCAGATGATATTTATCACTTAGGTCATTTTTTAAACATCGAGGTCTTAGGGCCAGGACGGGTCCTCGGTGTTTATTAAGAGAGGTCCGACAGTCAAAAGGGTCTTCTGATTGTTGAAAATACGTCCTTTAAGCCTAAATTTAGTTCTTTTTGTTCCTTTTAACTTTAGTCTTGGTGTAGCGGTTTACACTCTCACCTAAAAAGTTAGAAAATGTTTGATCCCAGGACACAAATCCCACTGGGATCCCATCAGAGCTACCAGCTGTGGCGACCCATGGGTCATTTCATTTTCGGTCCTCTCAATCAGAGGAGCTCTTTGATTGGCTGACCACTCTGAAAATAAGGATGGCTAACTTCGACCCTCTGGAATTTTTTCAAACTGTTACTCAGGCAAGAAATCGTCTCCTAGAATCACATGTTTTTCTGCGGGAGCCTGGAGAGACTCGGGACACTGGTGTTGTTTAGTCACCAGGAGGCAAAGTGATGAGTCACCTACAAGGCACATAATGAAGTATTTAAACCCCCCCCCCCCCCCCCCCCCCCACCCCCCCTTATGTCACAGTGGCCCCGTTCTCGCCTCCACTTTTCCATTCGCCAGCCTACAAGCTGTTTGTGTACCCTGACCGTGATAAGGCTTGGTAAGAACAGGCGAATGGAGCTGAGATAAGACTGAGATCTGTCATATCTTTCCAAAACCTCAGACAGGGCGTGTGTTTGTTTACCGTCTGTCTGCTTTTTTTTCACCATCAAATTCCTTCCCTCCTTCTCTGGTCCCATGTCATTTCTTCTCTTGAACTTCTTTAAACCTGCGTCTCTTCATCTTATGTTTGATTTCTTCCTCCTTTGTATCTCCCCCTCCCGTCTCATCTTTCCTTTGTCATTTTCACCGCTTTTTCCTAGCTCAACTTCCTGTGGGTTGCCTCCCTCCTTTATGTTTTGAGCATAGCTTTTCCTCCTCTGCGATTTCCCCTTTTCCTTCGCCCATCGTGCCCCTTCCCCGTGTGCACTGCATCACTCCCGCACCCTCATTTTACTGTCTGAACGAGGAGAAAATGGCTCGATCGGTTTTACACTGTTTTTCCCTTTTCTCCAGTCGTCCCTACCCCACCTTCCTCCTCCTCCTCCTCTCTCCCTCTCCTCTTTTCTGGGTTTTTATTCCGTTCCCAGACACAAAAAAGCAGCACTTGGCACTTTTGAAATGTAAATAAAGTTTTGTTGTTCCCTCAGCCGTAGCCTCCTCCAGCCCTGTTTATCAGGCAGACTTCAAAGTGGCACACTGACATGTGGCTCTATCTCTCCCTTGCTCTGTGAAATAGGGTCACAGGCGGCGCTTGGCTTTCACAAAAACTTTTCCCTTTCATGTCAGAACCTAGTGGGTGAGAGGAACTAAAGGGGGCCATGCCAGCCAGCCACCCACCCGCTATCCAAACTGAGACACACATCGCACCTCATCCACTGCGATGTGTGTGTGTGTGAATGTGGATGAGAAGTCTGTGTTCGCTTTTCTCAGCTGGTCATTGCAGCAGTTAGCCCTGCCCATGTTTTGCTTGGGTGTGTCCGTTTCGCTCGTTGTTTCTGGTATCTCATGAATTTAGTCACTTAGCTGCTCACTCTCTGTCTCCCTCTTTCTCTCTCGTCTCTTTTAGCCGTGGTGCCAGTGTGAGAGCGCCCGAGTAGCCCCTGCTGAGCTTGGGACTGCAGCAACAGGACAAAACACATAAGAGGAAGAAAAATACAAAGGGGGAGTAAGCCGGCAAAGGAGCAAGGAGAATCAGAGGAGACGGCATGTTAGTTAAAGTTGAGTTTAAAAGGCAAGCCCGACTCTAGAGGAGAGACATATTGATTCACCCTCTCAGCTCACAGAAGGTAAAGAGGCAGAGTTGCTCATCCGTAGGTTGAAAGATTGACAGACAGCCAAGAATTCAGGGTATTGGTCATGACTGCGGGCCTGCTGCTGGGAGGATAGAGATCAGATTAATAGCATCTACAACGCAGCCTCCATCCTGATCTAACCCCATCTCTAAACAACCCGTCGATCTCTCCCCCTCAGCCATCACTGTAGTCCACAAAGTCCACTGTGACAAGAGAGCTGAACCCTCATACAGGCTAGTTTACCAGGCTGCAGCGTCCTGTGAGAACAAAGAGTGACCTCACGAGCTGTCGCTGGAGCAGGGAAGAGACACTCACCCGCCGCGGGGCTTTAGAGACGGCGGCCTTTTAACCAAGCACATGGGCTGTTGATGAAGAAAGATGGCAGTGAGACTGACAGGCGCCACCCCTTCCTCTCGGCCACCCTCCCTCCCCCCAGCGGCCGTGGCTCGGACCGGTTAAGGTTGGTCTGTTGGCATCCATCGCAGCATCTGCAGCAGCTGGCAGAGCGTGGGAAGGAGCAGTATGCAGGAAACTGATGTACCGGCCACGAATGCCTTCAAAGGTAAACACATACAATGGACAGTGGTCTGTGTGTGTGTGTGTGTGTGTGTGTGTGCGTGTGTGTGTGTGCGTGTGTGTGTGTGTGTGCGTGCGTGCGTGTGTGTGTGTCAGCCTGCATTAAAGAAATTACTGACAGTGCCCTGTCAGGTCAGAAACACTGTCAGTACAGCTGGAATCTTTAACACAAAACGGACTTTGGTTGTGAATCACAATATTTTTCAACAATCAGGTTCAAAGTAAAGTTTTCTATAACAAGCATAATGATTTTCAATCATTTTTAAATCTGCTAGATACTCGATAGTACATACTACTTGTAAGAGGAGGATGTAGAGGATATGCTGTTTATAGAAAAATTCATTGTGTGACTACATGCAGTGTTCAAATCTTAAGAGCTCCACTTTTAATTAGGGATCAGTCTGGTTTCTTGAAATAGGATTTTTAGTTGGTGGTAGTTAAGTTCTGAGGTGGTGAAAGATCAGCTGTTGTGTCTACACGCATGGCCATCCTGAACCCAAACAGGTTCCAGAGGTAATCCCATGTAATCATGTTACATTAAAAAAAAATCAGCTTCCATGTGTTTAAATGTATTAGATACCATCTGCTGTTTCATGTTGCAACTGATTGGTCACAAGCAGCATCTTTAAAAGTTCAGCTTCTTCTTATAACACAGTGGAGCAACCAAAATTTTGCATGAGATGTCGATGAGATGGCAAAATTACATAAAAGGAGTTTGATCATATTAAACTGCATGTATTAAATCGTATTAAATTTGCCCAATTTTTAGAGATTTTTACTAAGTCCGGTGCTCGGAGATCTTGAGGTTCTGTTCGGGGTTTTAGGCTCACTAACTGTAAGGATAAATGCTCTCCTGCTCTCCAAACAACACGTGGAACTCTGAACTTACATCCTGAATGGCATCATTTCAAACAGTTTTTAAAGAAGGGTCAGTCATGGATGCTTCTCGTGTTACACTGCTTTGCAAATCATCTTAGGCTATCCATGCTGATATTTATTCCTTTACAAATAAAACATTAACTCTAGTTCTATAATTTGGCAAAACCTCAAAAGAATAAGTCTTGTGTGATTAATGTTTTCTGTGCATAAGTGTTTGTGTTATTTCTTAAGAAGGAAACCCCACTGAATTTGAAATTCTGAATAGAAACCCCACTGATTTGAAACCTTGCACAGACTGAGAGGGGTCTGAGTTATTTTGCTGTTGAAAAGGGCCGGCCAATTGTTGAGGATGATAAGACTGCACCACCAACTGTCAGCACCACACTTTGTAGTCTGATTTTGTGGTATTGCTAAATGCAGTGATAAATCATACTGCATTGATACATGTTTCATGTCCAAAAAGACAACATTGTTTCTGTGCATCCACTTGACTCAATCTCCCAAAGCTGGTAGATCATGTGACAGAAAGAAAGAACAAACTGGCTCTTGGATGGAAGAGGCAAAACAGGATCATGAAGTGAAGATCTGTCATCTTTACAGCTTTACAGTCTATACAATGAAAGTTGAATGAAGAAAATAAGGATACATGACTGAAATGAGGAGTAGTGTCTGGGATGATCAGGATACAAATTCAAATTAAATTCAGTTCAATTCAGTTTTATTTATACACTGAACAAAAATATAAACGCAACACTTTTGTTTTTGCTCCCATTCCCCATGGGATGGACGTAGAGACCTAAAATTCATTCCAGATACACAATATAACCATCCCTCCCAAACAGTGGTCACAAATCAGTCCAAATGTGTGGTAGTGGGCACATCTGCTATATTGAGATAATCCATCCCACCTCACAGGTGTGCCACATCAGGATGCTGATCTGACATCATGAGTAGTGCACAGGTGTACCTCAGACTGCCCACAACAAAAGGCCACCCTGGAATGTGCAGTTTTGTCTCACAGCAAAATGCCACAGATGCCACAAGCAATGAGGGAGCGTGCAATTGGCATGCTGACAGCAGGAATGTCAACCAGATCTGTCGCCCGTGCATTGAATGTTCATTTCTCAACCATAAGCCGTCTCCACAGGCGTTTCCGAGAATATGGCAGCACATCCAACCGGCCTCACAACCGCAGACCTCGTGTAACCACACCAGCCCAGGACCTCCACATCCAGCAGGTTCACCTCCAAGATCGTCTGAGACCAGCCACCCAGACAGCTGCTGGAACAATTGGTTTGCACAACCAAACAATTTCTGCACAAACTGTCAGAAACCGTCTCAGGGATGCTCAACTGCATGCCCGTCGTCCTCATCGGGGTCTTGACCTGACTCCAGCTCGTCGCCGTAACAGACTTGTGTGGGCAAATGCTCACATTCGATGGCGTCTGGCACGTTGGAGAGGTGTGCGCTTCACGGATGAATCATGGTTCACATTGTTCAGGGCAGATGGCAGCTGAGAATGTCCCAGTTCTTGCATGGCCAGCATACTCACCGGACATGTCACCCATTGAGCATGTTCGGGATGTGCTTGACCAGCGTATACGACAGCGTTTACCAGTTCCCACGAATATCCAACAACCTCGCACAGCCATTGAAGTGGAGTGGACCAACATTCCACAGGCCACAATTGACAATCTGATAGACTCCATGCGACGATGTGTTGCACTGCATGAGGCAAATGGTGGTCACACCAGATACTGACGGGTTCTGGGTCCCCAGACCCCCAATAGCGCAAAAAACTGCACATTCCAGGGTGGCCTTTTGTTGTGGGCAGTCTGAGGTACACCTGTGCACTACTCATGATGTCAGATCAGCATCCTGATGTGGCACACCTGTGAGGTGGGATGGATTATCTCAATATAGCAGATGTGCCCACTACCACACATTTGGACTGATTTGTGACCACTGTTTGGGAGGGATGGTTATATTGTGTATCTGGAATGAATTTTAGGTCTCTACGTCCATCCCATGGAGAATGGGAGCAAAAACAATAGTGTTGCGTTTATATTTTTGTTCAGTGTATATCACCAAATCACAACAACCATGCACTATATTGTATGGCAAACACCCTAAAATAATACAGAACTTGCACTTGGAGACAGTGGGGAGGAAAAACGTCCCTTTAACAGGAAATAAACTCGATTGAACCAGCCTCAGCTGTCAGCTATCTTTTCAGCAAAAGAGGACACGCAGACAGATGTTGCAGTTTATTCCAGCTGATTGGACATCTGCTGAGGTTGAAGCTGGATGGAGCTATGTTGAAAGTACACATTTTATGAACCACTTCATGAGGTCGTCACCTGAAATGGTTTCCCAACACTCTTGGAGGAGTTCCCAGAGATGCTGAGCACTTGTTGGCCTTTTGCTTCACTCTGAGGTCCATCTCATCCCAAACCATCTTGACTGGTTTTAGGTCAGATGACTGTGGAGGCCAGGTCATCTGGCTCAGCACTCCATCACTCTCCTTCTTGGTTAAATAGCCCTTACACCGTCAACAAAGCAAAGGGCGGCTACTTTGAGGAACCTAAAATCTAAAGCATTTTGTTCTTTGCTACATATTTCCATATATCTTGCTTCATACATTTAATGTCTTCAGTTTGTATCTACAATGTAAAAAGTAGTAAAAATAAAGAAAAACCATGAAATGAGAGCGTCCAAACTGACAAACTGTATATAAATTGTCGCGAGTTCAAATATTGAAGGAGGGCACAAAACAACACTGGTCCAGAAGAGTTAAGTCAAACAATGATTTATTGAGCACACACATGGGAAGATGTATACTGCAACACCAGCATTGATCTTCTCCGAAGAGCTCAATTCAGAATGGTTTCATTCATCAGGGTTACGCCCCCTCATGCGTCACAAATGAACATAATATGCATCAGTTACAGTAAATGGTCAATCTTAAGCCCCTAAAATTAGACAGAGAAGTTCCTCTTTCTATCACACCTTCCATACAAGGCAATAAACTTCAAGCCCTATGGGTCTCTGAGGGCTGGTTGTTGACTCCGGTCATCTGTTACCAAGTAGACTAAAATGCAGTTAGAAGCTAAATGAGTTAAGGCCTCAGGCCTGGCACATTTCTAGATTATATGTGTATTGTAAGCATGTATGCTGTTATCCTTCTATGCTCTAGTCTCTAACACAATAGATTGTGAAGACGTCGCGCTTAGCTTAAGACCCTCTGTAGACTAAGCAACAACTCTTAATGAGCACAAATACTATGCAATGTGTATGAAATACTTCTGGCCGTACCTGTAATAAAAGTTAACATAGTGGAAGGATCCTTAAATGAACATCTTCAATAAACAACTCTTAATGCAATATCAATACTGTAAGAAATATTATTAATAGAATAATGCTATAAAGAATGTTATTAATGCAATTGTAATAATGCAGGTTATATTGTAGCAATAAAATAATTTCCTCTATTTCCACAAAATATAATATGAAAGAATACATCACTTCTGTACTCTCGCACTCCAAGCGCTTTAAACAGCATCTCAGCCATTTTTTCTACATCTAAGTGCTTTCTGTCTACCACTCACACTCTAGTGAACCCATTGGGAACAACTCGAGGTTAATATCTTGCCCAAGGATACTTTGGCATGCTGAGTGGAGCAGTTGGGGAATCGAACCACCAACCTTTCTCCAACCACAACCACCCCGATTGATCTGAGTGATTTGAGTCTGATTTAATGATGATTCAGTTAACATTTTCTTTCAGCAACCATCCTGTCACATTATGAACAACTAAAGAGAATTATTTGTAGGTGAGGTTATGAATAATATTGAAAATTTCATACATGGTTCAAATCAAGGTCAAGGTCAAGGTAACTTTATTTATACCCATAGGCAAGGTAAATGCCTATGGGTATAAATGCACCTGACCGCAGTGGAGTCACAGCCTGGAGAGATTTCAGACACAACACACTTACACGCATTACCCTCTTTGCAATTAAACAATTGTCTATTCTTTGCTGACTTATCTCTTCATGCCCGTGTATGCAAGTGTGTTTATGTGAGCATCTATTACTTCTATGACATTTATGAGAGAAATCAGACAGGTCATATTCTTTGAGGTGAAGACTTTAGTGTGCTGCAGAGGGAAAAGCAGTGGTCTGTGGAAATAATAGGCACTGCGCTGCCCACATCATTCACCTCTGTCGACTTGAGCTGAACGCCTTCTCATTAAAACGCAATCACTGGCTCCAGTTATTATTGTTGTAACTGAAGTTGTATGCAGGCCTGCAGGACACGAGCAGTTTTTCCCAAATTCAGGTTCAGGTGATTGAAAACCGACAAACACTGGTGGTGTGAGTGGTTCTGAACACGTGACATCCCGACTCCCTATAGTGAGATCACAAGAGGAGTCTAAAACACAGTAAAATGGTATGATCCAGACATAATGAACCATATACAATTTAAAAGAATAAGGCTCTATTTCTTTTAATGAAATCTACCAGAGCAACAGTTTTAGCAGAATTATCACAGTCAATGGATGAAAAAAAGAATGAAGAATGGAGAAGTGTAGCACTGAGTCACACACTCGCTTCATTTTCTTTGTTCCTCCCATATGGTGAGTTTTACAGTATCATCATAAGTTTTAATCCTCTCCTTTCTCATTGTTTTTAAGCACTTCATGTTATTGCTGCACACCTGTCCTTTTCTGCTATGAGACAACTCACTGCCATTTGCCAGTCTTTTTGTGCTGCTGCTTCTCACTCATTACTGGAGGCTTCAGCTCTCACAAAGACAAAAACGAAAACAGATGTGAGCCTCAGTCATAGTTTTTCAAAGAATATTAAGCGAGCGATTGAATTGGCTTCTATAGAGGAGTGTAGTGCGTGCTTATGTTACAGGTGTAGTGTTGCCGGGCAGACTGCAGAGCTGAACTTGTGAGGCTCTTTAAAATGCAGTGGTGTATTGATTTCATTTCATTGTTTAATTAGCTGTAGTTGCAGACTTTGGCTTCACTGTGTGGACAGGAACACTGTTAACAAGTGAAAAACTTAATTTCAAATACAATATTTGTTACTTTTTATGCTTTATATTATTAGCAGGGGGGATAATCAAAACACAGCAAATGTTTGCAATAATGAGGTTAGCAAGTAACTCAAAAGCTGACCTAAACACAAAATTTCAAACAGCTACTTCTGATGTTGGTGGATATTATTATTATGGTAATCTCAGCAACATTGCTATGAGGACAGAAGCTCCGCCCAGATGTTGTTCAAACCATCTATTTGCAAGGGACAGCCAATCAGAAGAAAGTTGTCTTAAAGGGAGCCCTCAGCTGAATGCTTCCATTCTGCTTATGCAGCGAGCTAAACATAAATGGCTTCAGTGACCACTCAGGAGACCGTGTCACAGAACTTTTCCTGATTGTACCATTTGTAATATTTTCATTCTTGTAAAACTGTAATACCAGAAACAGAGTAAGGTGCACTTAGTATCCATACAGATACATAAATGTTACATTCAATATTGTTATCATATGTAAACAACCAATACAATATCACAACATCAACAATAAACGGACATAGAATGCCAAATAGTGTAGCGAATGCCATACACCGCTATGTTTTTTCATGCTAACGGGCAAAACAAAGCATCAACAGCTATCTTACACCAGTAGTGTAACAAACTCTATAAACACAAAGAAAGGTCATCACTTGATTGGACAAGGTACTAATTCATTCCACCAAACTTACAGGTTATGCATTCCCAAACGCATTAGAAACAGGAATTGTCAGAGACACAAAACACCTGGTCAACCCTGCTGAGTGCTAGGAGCAAAAACTCCTACTCACCCCTTACCAGGAGCTTCTGCTGTTGACCCACTAGATGCCAGGCTTTTGCCACGAGCAGGCCAGGCATAAACATATTTGGTGACACATCTATTTAATTACTTACAGCACGGATGACTATGACCCGCCCCATAACAAATTTATAACATACTTGAGAAATAATCTGAGGGGCAGAATAGAGCTCAAATGGCCTGTTTCATTCAATAGTGGTTAATGTAATAACCTTAGTTAATATACCAGCATTGCGTATAAGATGCATAAGAATTTTTTTTTTTATTTAGGACTCATTCAAAATTATTTCATTAGAGGCAAAGAATAAATAAGAGCACTTAGAGTGCAGCTTTCTCGGAAGGGTAAAGGCTGCACTAAAACTTTGATGTTTTATGAAGTTTTTATTATAACATGCTGATGTTGGACCTTTGACCTTTTAAAATTATATGTCTAAGCCATATGATTGGAGTAGATTTAGATGAAATCTTCTGTAAGCTTACAAAAACTTGAGATTTTAAGATATATTTATGCAGTTTTTGATTTTGCAAAACTTTAATGTTGAACAGCGCTCTCCCTTTCATATTATATATATTACACTTGTTGTAGTTTTTAAAAAAATTTTCTAGGTCAACTTTGCCCTTGGGCACTAACAATGAAGGTCAAGGTCATATATTAGGTACTCCTGTTCCCAGAGGCCTAGGCTATTGTTGTGAGGTTTGAATATAATCCATAAAATATTGTAGGTAATAGAAAGTTTTTACAGATTTTCCCATTTACTCTGAACTTGACCGTGAGCCAATTTTCACTAAAATTAAATCAGCTCGAGCTGTTATTGGTATCTACCATCGCACAAAATTTGAGCGTGATACCTTGAAAACTGTCGACATTAGACTGCTAACAGACAGATTACATACTCTGTCCCTTTGGAGGGGAGGAAAATGTGGTACTGGAAGTGAATATAACAGGATTAGATCTCAGTTCTGTGCTCTCTGGTTAAATAAGGATGTTCTTTGATAAACAGAACATAGACCAAGTCACATGGCAGCAACTCACCGCATTTAGACATTGAGAAGATGATCTGCTGCTGCAGTTCAAGCTATTTGAGAAAGAAAGGGGATTTAAGGGACTTTGAATGTGGAATAGTTGGTGGTGCCAGATGGGTTGATTTCAGCATTTCAGAAAAACTCCTCAAATCTGCAGCAACTGTGTGATGCTATCATGTCAATTTGGACAAAAAACCTCTGAGGAATGTTTCCAGCCTCCTGTTGAATCTGTGCTATGAAGAATTAGAACAGTTCTGAAGACAAAACGGGTCCAATCTGTATTAGCAAGGTTTGCCTAATAAAGTGGACGGTATGTGGCTTTTGAGATTTTTTTTTTTAACCACTGGTTCATTATGACTCATATCTTTATTATCATGTGTTGTCATATGTTCAAATTAGGGCTGAACGATATATCGCATTTGCGATAATATCGCGACATGATCAAGTGCAATTTTCTAACCGCAAAGGCTGCGATTATACTGCGATTATATTATACAATTCATGGGCTGCATCCTCCTGAGGCCGCATTTGTAGACCGATTACGTCACAGCGACGCGCCGAAGGCTGTCCAAATTACTACCATATCCCAGAATTCATAGCGCGGCCCAGCCAAACTCCAGTTTCCAGCAATGGCGGCCGCTACTAAGTTTTAAAATTACTCATACTAATCTTTCTGGGTCACAAAATAAACTTTTAACATATTTTCAGGCGAGAAAGTAGTTGTGTAAACATCAAATATCTGCTCGGTTTATCAAGATATCCCATATTTGCAAAAGTGCTTCGACGTTTTCAGAGGCGTCTGCTACCCACCAGCTCGACAGCTAGCCGGGAGCTCGAGGGTTACTGATGCGGCCGAGAACGGCACAACTCCCGGCACATCATTTTCAGATCACCGCGGAGTTTCGCTGCTCGGGTTAAACGTAATATATAAGTCACTTAGACAACCTTAAAATTTTATTGTTGGGCTTTTTTCAGTGTTTTGTTTGTTCGTGAGTAAATCGGTTTGGCTGAGATTAAAGTTATTAGATTAGATAAAATAAAACTTTATTAATCCCCCGGGTGGGTTCCTCCTTGGTTTTCACACAGCTGACTAAACGTCAAACAGAAAACTTATTAAACAGAAGTATGAGACAGTCGAGAATTTACACCAGTGTCTGGTTATATTTTAGATAGCAAGAAGCAGACGGCCGAGTTTATTAAACTCCACCGAGACAGCGGTGACGCTAATCAGAACTAGACCGTCCAATTTCACGCCTTTAAACTTTAAAGGCGTGTTTGTGTGTGTGTTTATACAATTGCTATTATGTTTGCACTTTATGTGTAATGTTACTGACTGCAGAGATCAGTAAGATGTGTGTATTTTTTATTTATTAGTTTTATTTATTTAATATTATTTTTTAATTGAATGACTGTAGTAGTTCACAGATGTCGAAAAACTGAGTGTGGTAAAGCCACTGATTTTTTTTATGTATATTTCTGCAATCTGCACATTGTACTGACTTTCATTTTAATGTTTACACCAGGGTTCCTTGTCAGCACTTTATGCTCAGATGTTTGTAAGCTAAAAATAAACTATTGTGTATGTTCAAATATACTGTTGTGATTGAAGAAGTTAAATAAAAATGTCAGTCATCAATTCATGCATCACCTCATGTCATCATAACAGAGGTCTGTCTTTCAGGAAAGAACAGTTTAAAATTAATGTAATATAGTATTGGCCATACTATATGATGTATTGCTTGTCTTTGTTTAATAATACAGAAGACAAATACCTTAAAAAATAATCGCATATCGCATCGCAATCGCAATATTGGGGCAAAAAATCGCAATTAGATTATTTTCCATAATCGTTCAGCCCTAGTTCAAATCCTCTTTTTATGAGGTCAGCCAATCAGAAGGAAGTTGGCTCAAAGGGAGGAGTCAGGGAGCTAAAGTAGTAGGTTTCAGAGAGTGATGAAGTGGGCCGAGGAGATGCAGGGGGGCCAGTGCAAGATTAAAAATAATTATTTTCAACTTTACATTATGTGCAGAAATTCTAGCAGAGGCGCTGACTAAAATAAGGCATTAGGAAGGAGCAGAACAGGTCCCTCTTAAAATAAAATCAATCTGTTGTTAATATTCCCATCAGGATCAAATCTGATTAAGTTTTCACCTACTGGCAAAATCAGGTTCATTAGTCAGTGTCAGCATGTTAGGGTGCGCATGCTGACCATCACAAACTAAGGTGGCTAGCATAATAAACCCTAACATGAGGCAGAAATGATCAGGAGCATCGTTCAAGCTCCTTAGGATTTGGCAGGTCTAAGTGCAGTTGTGTCTAAGTGAAGCAGTCCTCTGCGTAGTTTGTACAGTACATACGAACAAACAGCTTGTTCAGACATACTTATGCAGAGAACACACCTGTGAAGGTGACTGATGACATTTCCAAGAGAACTGTGTCTTTTCTTTTTTGTCTTCTCCTAGTTTTGGGTTTTAAAGCAGCTGCATCGAATTTCACATTCTGCCGCTTTCTCTTTGATTGCTGGGCTTTTTTTCTTTTTTTTTTTTTGGTGGTGTCCCGCTATGTTTCTGTCGGCAATGTTAACCGGAGCACACACGGGACTGTGCCTCCTCCACTCACCACTGATTTGTCAAAGCAATTTGATTTGCAGCTGAAGTCGGCTCGCTGGCTTAAACAACCGAGAACACGGAGCGACTGACAGAACCTTTATTTCCAGGAAGATGGCATCTCCGGGACAGACATCCCACTCTGTGAGCTTATAGAAAACCCCAGTGAAGGACTGACTGAGTCACTGACAGATTGACTTATAACTCAGCTGGCTGTTCTCCGTTCTTCCCCACGAGTTAATTAAACTGAACACAGAGCCTAGCGGGGTTGGCATGCAGTGTGTGTGCTGTGTAGTTAAGATTTTGATTAATGCACTGGCCTCAAATCTACACACACAACCTCACACTAGCTTGTCCACACATATGTGCGCGCTCTTTTTTGCTCCTGTTGTTAGAGTAGTCAAGTGCTGCATATACAGAGCGATCGCTCCAGAGCCGAGCCTTCTCTCTGCGCTCAAAGCACATGTATTACATAATTCATCAGCTGTGTGTATGGGTGTGCTTGTCTGGGTTTGTTCTGGTCAGTCTCCGCCAAGGCCCTGAGGGGGTGAAGAGGGGAATGAAGTCATCGAGCGGTAGTAAACAAACGCGCCAACATTCAGATGCAGGCAGACACCGGTGGTCGATAGCTGCAAGGCTAACGTAAGGTTTTGTTTACCACCGAGGGTTCGTGTCAGGTAAAACACACACAAACACACAGGCAGGTTTGTGCTTCTGTCTTTCTGAGGACACTCACTGACATAATGCGTCCCTTGTCTCTTCGCCCTAACCTTAAACATCACAGCTCAGTGTCTGACCTCGGTATTCACTCTAATTACCCTTTAAAGCCGTGTCTCAGTGTCAGAACGTGGCAGGAGATCTAGAAACGTCCTCGCTCCGAGCATCTGGAGCCCACGTCGGTTATAACAGATATTACACGTACAAGTACACACTTAAATCTTCTGCTCGATTTCCACGTTGAGTTTCTTATTCTGTGTGTTGCAGTCTGCGTGAAATAAGGAGAGTGCTGCTCGGGCAGATGCAGACCAAGGCCATGTTACCAACACTGGGAAATAATTTTTTAATCGCTTCTCACTATTACCGTTCACCTGGTTTCCCCTTGGTTGTTTCATCTTTGAGCCTATCTGTCAGTGTTTATATTCCTTCTGTCTACAGTACTTTTATTTTTTAAAATCTTCTTGCTGTCTGCTCTCTGCTTCAGCCAAGACAATCCGTTGATAGCTGACTTAAATTTTTTAATTAGGGTGCATGTACATTTACCCATGTCTTCCTCAACTGCTTCTATCTATCCCTATCTGATATCCGATTGGTGGACAGAGAAGGAGTTGACATTAAATGTTTAAAACTTTAGCCATCTATACTTTTATGTTCACATTGTGTGGAAGGAAACTGTCCTCCTATAAAAACAATCTGATTGGTTGTTTAGGTGAGCAGCTTTTTATAAGTAACCTCCAGGGCCATGTGAGACGGTAGTTGGCAGATGTCCCAAAGCAACTTACAGTATACATTTAGTGTGACTGTCTTTTGTCCTGTTAGCAATTAAAATGTAAAAAAGGAAATGAAGCATAATTATTATAGTCACCCGTGGAGGAGGTTGGGGTCGATGGTTAGGTTGACAAAACACTGGATGTGGGAGCCAGAGATGGACTACAAACATTTACGATGAACTGATTCATACATGGAAATTCTACATTATATTCCCATGTACAAATGATAAAAATCTACCTTTACCTTTGTTGCACTGATTCTTCTGCACTCCATACAGTCAGTCACAAACGTGCTCAAGCTGACCGAGGCCTTCCCGTTCTTCTTACACCTTTTGCATCTAGCGAACAGAAAGAAATTCTTTACAGGAAACAAATAAGATGACATCTTTTGTAAACTCAGGTGGTGTCGACTCCGGGATGGACTTGCTTGTAATTCTGCTAGGACGCAATGTGAGTGCAACTTTCATGCTTCTAAAAACCTGGGGGGGCGGGAATGACGTCTCTATTCATCTTCCTCAGAAAAGAGGGAGAAGAGAAGCAATGTCCCCTCAGAGGAACCAAAAGATAACCGTAATGGTGCCTTCCAAAAGTGGGACAATCCCACTAAAACTAACCTGTCATTTTTTTTCCCACCTACATTTTCTAACACTCCTTTTGCGTCTGTCAGTATAAAGAGGGGCAATACTGCAGAGTCACTCTGAGTCCCGACCGCCCTCTCTCTAATTCATCCTCGCTGTCATCTGCCTTTCTGCATTTGACACATTTTCTCACTCTCTCTCCCTCAGTGGTCACCTTCTTCTGTCCATCTCCATTTATCTCACTCTGGCTGTCATCTCCACCCTCCTCCCTCCTCTGCTCCGTTTCTTGCTGTGTGGTCTCAAACCACAAGAATCACTGATATGTTATTGACCCTGAAAAACAACGACATCACAGAGCTTGTCCAATCAGTGAGTGTTTCAAGACTTGAAATAAAAACGTTTCTCCCCACTACAAAAATTCAGCAAATCTCCCATTTCAACAACATGAATAAATGTTAGTATACACAGTAATGTTAGCCACTTAACTATTAGCAGCACTATTACCCCAAATACCTTATTAGCGTAGCATTACTAACTGTGTTGTAATTGTGAGCAGAAAAATGCCCTTTTTATTTCTAATAGTTTCAGACTGTTCAAGCTAAAACATGATGTTAACAGCTGAAAGCTAATCAATGAATTGATAGTAAGACAGATCCGCACAGGAAGAGGATAAGAGAGCAGGAAATATAAGCGTTTTAAAGTGTTCTGGTCCTGAGTTGAAGTTCTCTCAGCTTTGATGTGAGGCATTAAACTGCCTACCCAATGAAGCAAAGTGTGTCTTTGACTGACATATGACATGGTAGTAAACACATTAGAGGTTTACTGGAGCCTGGGAAGTCCTGTACGCCACCAGCTCTCAGTTATAAAGCATGTGGGGGAGGTTTTAAGCTCACAAACGTTCTGAATTTCTGTAGTTGTGTTGTTACATTATTATGAGACATTTGTGACATAGTCAAAGAAAATAAAGGCCATAATTAAGTCAGCATACATGATGCATTAAAGCCCTGTTTTTTAACTTTGATGATATGTTCTGGGGTGCTGACTGGAAACACTGGTCTGCTGCTACCAGTTGATACAGTCTTCATATCAGAATTTTTCTGGTTTTCTTGTATGTTGTCTTCTAATGACCAACCAAGGCTTGGATGATAAGGTGAAATGTTCCTTCAGCTTTCTAAGCACTACTTCTGAGGCAACTTAAGTCAAACTGGAGCTGAATACTTATTCAACAGTTTATCTGTTTCTTTGAAAAAGCAAATTTCCCAGAGACAATTATCAACGTCTTTAGGCTTCGTACAGTTTAGCTCGCCAGTTTGAAGGTTTAATTTCATCTCTGTAAAGAGAGCTCGTTACAGAGAAGTAAAGAGGAAAAGAAATGGACCCTGTGGGACCCCACAGGTGACTTGGAGCCGTTAATAAAAACGCCTGTTTAGAGATGAGTATTGTAGCGCTGTGGAGTAAAGGATTTAGCCTGCGTCTCCTCTAACCCTGTGTGCAGTGGTCAGAGAACTCGTTATAATAGATACAACAGTAGAATGTGCCTCAAAGATGTCTTTGAGTACTGCTGAACAAGTGGAGCACCACATATGGGAGACAGTTTGTGGTAAAAGCAACAGGGAAATGAGTTCAG
Organism: Maylandia zebra; assembly: GCF_041146795.1. NCBI lineage: Eukaryota > Metazoa > Chordata > Actinopteri > Cichliformes > Cichlidae > Maylandia > Maylandia zebra. The sequence continues at coordinate 6,750,199 of NC_135177.1, read as the reverse complement.
AGTAGCAGAGCAGAGTTTTCTGACATCACAGATGAGTCCCAGTTAGGAGCTTTTGTTTTGGCAGTGAGGAATGGCCAGAAAGAAAAAGAAAACCTTCTTCACGTTGTCAGCATGGCTGTTTTATGCTGTGGTAATATCTACTGGAAACCACAGGCAGCGACAGTATATTCAAACTCGAGTTTGTAACCACCCTGATTGAGGCTACTGACTCACAATTAAGTGATAAGGTGATTAAGTTTTAATTAGTTTCTCGTTTTTCATCCCTAACACTGTGATTAGTTTTTTTCCCCCTTTGCTCAAACGCCTCACTTTGTCCTCCTTGGTAGTTGTGGTTGTCAGTGTCACTTGTTGCGTCCAAATGTACAATGAAATCAGAGAAGAGCTGTTCCATGACAGTCGTAAAGAAGGAATATTTGAACTTGTAAAATATTGACCATGACTATATTATTAGGTAGCAGTCAGGTGTCAAGATGGGCCAGAGGCCTGTACCAGAACTGGGCTCAAAAACCAGGCTGGGATGAAGTGCGGAGGCAGAATAATTGAACTAAAGAAGCATTTATTTAAAATGACACAAGATAGACAAGGAGAGACAAAACCTAGAACCTTAGTGTGGTGAGATACACAATATAATGCTTTGTAGGGGAACTCTACCAAAACCTAGAAAATGTCTTGGTACATAATGTGCTACAAGGGTGAGAATCCTAGCATGGCAGTCCGTGGTACATTACATAAACAGTGACTGGTGTCGTGGTGCTCGCGGAGCGCACTAGAGGGGGAAAAAGGTGTTGTGGGTGCATGGGTTGGGCCAGAGGTTACAGTGGACACTGAAATGGAGCAGCTTCCTTGGGCAGGAGGAGGCTGAAGTTTAGAGGGGGAGGCAGAGGAGTGTTTAGGAGGTCTGACATGAGTTTTCCAGGACCCTGTGTGGGGCGGTGATGGCAGGAGCACAGGCAGGTAGTGCCGTTTGTGATGCTCCCTAGAGTGTGGCTGAAAATCCTGAGAGGGTTTGTGTCCTGAATCCAAAAGGTAAATCTTAAGGGTGGTGTCGTGGCGTAGCGGGCTGGCGGAGCTGGGAGAGAAGACGACAAAGTAAGCATACAAGAACTTGGATCTTAAACTAGAGTTTGAGCCTGTTACTACCTTAGGTGTGTTGATGAACAGGCCACACCCAGCTGCTCATATAGACCATGACAGTCAGATAGGAAAACAGTCACGGAGATCTCACTCTACACGGGCATGCTGTATGGACCACGTGCAAATATCATATCTATTGAACAAAAACAATTTGCAAGGGGCCATTCGGTGAGATGATTTTTTCCCCATTACATTAACAGTATAATAACAAGATGCAGGATACAAGAATGATAACTTTATAATAAAATTATTCATTAACTTAAACTTTTTGGTTTTTGTTTTCATTTTCCAAGTAGCTGACTTCAGTATCTTACAGTATATACAGTCAGCTCCCAGAAGACACAAAGTGCTTTTTCTTTCTGGAGCCCTCTGTGTCGGCACCCGTCTCATTGAAATGAATGTGGGGGCTGTGCTTTTTTTATGCAGTGGTAATGATGCTCTGAACATGACCTAATGTTCTCCGTGAACACATGTGCATCAGACATAGGCTTATAGACTATATGCATAATCTATGCCTACATAATTACCATGCCTCTACCAGCACTTCTCTTTCAGTGCTGTGATGTGTTGAACAGCAGAGACCTGGCTCATTATGAGTGGGCTAAACTCTGCTCTGCTCTTTATGGCACAAGTCAAATAGCTGAAGTTAATGCAGATGCGCTGCTGCTCTGGTGTTTGTGCCCCATCTTTAGCAGGACAGTATAACAGGTGTGTGTGTGTGTGTGTCTGTGTATCTGTGTGTGTGTTGGGGGGGGGGGATCTTGTCTCCATATTAGTTTAATATAATTACCAGATGTATGACAAGATAATTGCACGTGTGTCCAAGGCTGTGTATCAGTTCATGTGTATTTATGTGCACATAATTACAAGATTTGTGACATGGTTATTGTGCGCATGTGTGTCTATGGATGTGTGTGCATATGTGTGTTCATAATTAGAAAGAAGTTGGAAAAAAATACTGTGTGTTTGTGTGTGTGCATGCATATGTGTGTGTGATGGTGTCCATTGCAGACGCAGACTAAATGACACAGACACAGTGAGTCACCATGCTCGCCTAATTTGTTTTTCAGTGTGTGTGTTTGTGTCTAAGTATGCCAATGTTTATCCCATGTTTCAAGTTTATAAGGCAAAAGTGTGTGCATGTGCACGTTGTGCACTCTTGTGTGTGTGTGTGTATGCGTGTCTGTGTGTGTGTGCGTTTACCTAGCCTCACTGTGCATGACTGCCTGCTGTCTGATTTTGTCTGCTTTATTTACTTTCCATCCAGCTTATTTACTAGTCAGTCAGACATCCACCCAGCCCACGTTTACACTGACCTAAATACACACGTCATCTGTGTGTGTGTGTGTGTGTGCGGTCATCTGTGACCATGTCTGTGTGTTTGAGGTCCGCGGCCGTTTGTATTCGTGTCTACAAGTGTGCGCGGTGCGGGTCAGAGTGCGGGTGGTTACTGCCCATTTTGTTCTGTGTCTGGGATTGTTTGCGTGTGTGTGTGTGTGTGTGTGTGAGTGTGTAAGTGCTGCGGCTCATTGTGTTCCATAGCTGTATTGAGACTGCCTTCACGTTGGTGCTTCAGTCTCCACTCCCTAAATTCCGCTGATTCCTCAGATAGCAACACGCCTCCATCCAGCTGCACTCAGCCTCCTCACTCACGCTGTCTCCTTTTTGCTTCAGTTTGAATCGTGACAGGAGTTCCAATATATAAAGCCGTGAGTCAGCAAATATGTTGAATTAACTGGATTTTCTTAATGCTAGGCTTTTGCATTATGCGATAAATGGCTAACAAGGAAAACATCAGCACTAGCACTACTATAATGTTAACTGACATCTTTTCTTTGGAGACTCCCCCAAGTGTGAGATTTGCGAGCCAAACAAGCCTGAATAAATGGAAGCAGAGGATGATGATGAATGAGTGAGGGAGGGTCATTGTGCATTCATTGTGAAATGATGGGCCAGTACCAACACTTGTTTTTTGGTATTGGCAGTGCAGTTTGGCTCATCTGGATATTTTTGGTCCCTCCTTTTTTGCCAATGAAACAAATAATTCTTCAGTAACTAAACTAGTAACTATCAGCTCTTCTTCACACTATCTCTGAACATTTAGCCAGTGCAAAATTGATGAGACGCAACAGATAAGTTTTGACCTCTCTTAGTGGTGAATTTCATCTTATTTGCTGATAGGCTGATTGGAGTCAGCCGATACCGATGTAGAGATATTGGTACATATTACTGAAGTGGTATGAAAATAGTTTAGTGTTCCAAATGCAGATTTACTAATGCATTGTGACAAACTGACTTTTGGTGTAAAAAAAAGGTACTGTTAGTATTTTTTTGGAACTGAAACCGTTATATATGACTTTCTGCAAGTTTCTTTCTCAAATTTGAATTTAAAATCTTTCTCCTCTCATTCAAAGTCTTGAATAATCAGACCAGATCTTATCTTAAAGACCTCGTTGTAGCATAGCACCAACAGAGCAGCACAAGAAGTTCCTTCCTGTTAAAAAGGAGTTTTTCCTTCCCCCTGTCGCCAAGAACTTGGTCATAGGGAGTCGTCTGATTATTGGGGTTTTCTTTGTGTTATTGTATGGTCTTTACCTTTGAGGCAACCGTCGTTCTGATTTGGTGCTAAATAAATAAAAACCAAACTGATTTGAAATCAAGGTGCAAAACACAGCACGGAAAATATTTAAATGAATTGTGTTTACCACATGTGATTTGCTGATAATTGTGACGATATTTAACACTGAAAGAAAAGCATGTCTTGTTTTTTGCACTTGATATTCAAATTAGTCTTTGTTTAGAAAACTGAGTTTTCACAGAAATGAATTTTGTGGGCAGCGGTTTAGCTCAGTGGGATGAGCAGGCTGAGAGCGGCCCGCCCAGGTTTGAGTCCGACCCGTGGCCCTTTGCTGCATGTCTCCCCCTCTCTCCCTCCGCTTTCCTGTCAGTCTTCACTGTACCTCTCCAATAAAGCCAGAAGAAGAAAGTGTCATGATCCTGGGTCCTTTTGACCCAGCGTTTTGTGTTTTCTCTTCGTGATTTTGGTTCTGTTCTTCCTCTGGTTAGTGTTTACTCTGTTCTGCCCGTGTGTTCCTGTATCTAGTCCGCGTTTCTTAGTTTGTGTCCTTTCATGTGTAAGTTCCTGTTTTATTGTGAAGGTCTGCGTCTTATGTGAGTGTTTTCAGTTTGCCTCCCTAGTCTCGTCATGTTAATCACTCCCAGCTGTGTTCCCACCGGTGTGTAACCTCCCTGTGTTCTCTGAGTGTATTTAAGTTGTGTCTTCTGTCATAGTAGTTGCTGGTTCGTCTGTGTTGTTTCCCCTCGGTCTCCCTGCGTCTCTTCATGTGTATTTCCCCGGATCTCCCTGCACCGTCATTCCTGGTTTGTGTTGTTAGTTTACCCAGTTTAGGTTTTCGGTTTCATGTTCACACACCGTTGCTGTTTGTACCCACTGCTGTAAATAAACACTCACCTGCACCAGAGCTGACGCCTTTTGGGTCCTTTCTCCACCTCCACACGGCTTGCAAACCGTGACAGAAAGCAAGTTTTGTAACTCACCCCTAAACCCAACCACACCTATCAGAGCTGTTTGGGGATTGTCATCACATTTAGTAAATCTGGCCCTAAGTGCTTTGCAAAGTTTGTGAGGACAAAAACAACTGCAAACAGTCAGCCTGGATTGCCACGTTATTCTGCTGCTGTTTTGCATCTGCTCATAGGAGACATAGTACGTGCGATGATAATGTCCCTGGTGGTTGCATTTTTCTGTGGAGTTGGAGAAAGATTATAGATTATAGAATTGTCCTTAAGACTTGTCAAGCATCCAGACAGTGCAGAAACAGAAGCCAAGACTAGTTTTATTAGCCGGTATTATGCCTTCCACAGATGGAACCCACACTATTGGTTTGTTCAGTTATGAAAAGAAAAGGTGGGTGGGAGTGGGGGGTGGCAGTCACATCAGTGACTGCTGAGGACAGGCTTTAAGTAGTAGACTTAAACACTTTTGTATGCGTGTGTGGTTTTCACATCCAAGAGGACATTGTGTATAAAGAAACAAAAAGTAGTCAAATTTGATGCAGGAGCAGTTTTTTTCTTTGTTTTTTACTTGATGTTCAGTTTGTGACTGCATATGAGTTTTGATGGCATCCCGGGTGGAAAAAGGTTCCATTTGTAAGAGCTGTGATGTGACTGGTGCAGTGTAGCTCAGCAAAAGCTGGACCTCCTGCAGTGAAGCTTCAGCAGAGACGTAAAACATCACAGTTTAATCAGGCCATTGTGAACTGGATGGCTGAACTGGATCTGATGGTCTCACAAGTGCAGGGTATCATACTGATTTTCTAACCCATGAGTTCTAGTCGTTACTGCACGATTACATGAATATTCAGCACTCGTGGGCTGGACCATGCCCAGCTTTACACTTGGCTTACGTTTTCGTCCTGTGACTTTTATGATAGTGCCTTATACGCCGGTGACAAAAACCATCCACAGACATATAAACCTGTCACATTAACCCATCAAAATAACCAGACTCACCAGTTACAGTAATTGTCTGTTGGATAACATTTTGCAATCCCGTGTCTTAGAAAACCTCTAACATCTGCACACAAAGACCTATTTTCAATTTGTCTCTGTAATCTGTGAGTGACAGAACAGACACTTTTTAAAATCGATTAAGCATTTTACTGGAATTACATGCTTAAAATCTGCTTTCATACATTTTATGTAACTCAAATAATAGCATAAAATGCATTCTGAGGATTGCCAAACCTGGTGTGACCAACAACTCAATACTTTGTCTGAAAGCTTCCTGTGTAGACACAGACCCCCAGGAAAGCTGCTGGGCTTGAGTTCAACACATGACGCACACATTGGCCCAAAAAAGCTTTTATCCTCTTTACAATCACTGGAAAGAGACACACTCTTAATTTTGAATACATTTTGGTATAGAGCTTTAAAAAAAATCAGCAAAAAGTTTTTTTTTCTTTTAAATCATTCATAACATTAAATGTGTCAAGAAACGCTGTATTGTGTATTCCCACCTCGCTCGTGGTTAAATATCAACAAGTCAGTCAAGTCAGCTGTGCAGCAGGCATCTCTGTCATTGTTGCTGTCTACCAGCTCGACTCAGAAGAATGCAAGACAGAAAAAGCTAACCAAACAAAACATTTTTGTCATTTGTACCACTGAGCAGCTTTTATTCGAATGAATGAATAACGTTCCATGTTGTAATGAAATATCCAGTTTTCCTCAAAACATACATGCAGATGATAGATGAGAGCTGCCCACTTGCTGCCTCGGCTGCTCCTCCTGTTTTGACAGCCCGTATGCTTCTTTTTTATGGCCAGCAGAGGGCGACTCCTGTGGGCACATAAAGAGAGTAAATACACTGATCACTCATAACATCATGAGTACTGACAGGTGGAGTAAGTGATACTGATGATCTCTTCATCATTGCACCTGTTAGTGGGCGGGTTTTATTAGGGAGCAAGTGAACATTTTGACCTTAAACCTGATGTGTTAGAAGCAGGAAAAATGGACAAGCGTGAGGATTTGAGCGAGTTGACAGTTTGGGTCAGACCATCTACAAAACTGTAGTTCTTCTGGGGTGTTACTGGTCTGCAGTGGTCAACATCTGTCAAAGTTCTCCTGGGAAGGAACAGTGGCTGGCTCGCGTGGTCTGATCCAACAAACGAGCTACTGTAGCTCAAAATGCTGAAAAACTGAATGCTGGTTCTGATAGAAAGGTGTCAGAATACACAGTTCATTACAGTTTGTTGTGTATGGGGCTGGACAGCTGCAGACCAGTCAGGGTACCCATGCTAACCCTTTTACACCACTGAAAGCACAAAAAATACGCACATGAGCATCAGAGCTGGACCAAGGAGCAATCGAAGAAGGTGGCCTGGTCTGATAAAAATTACAAGCTATTGGAGGCAGTGTTCAACTGGGAATCCTTGGGTCCTTCCATCCATGTGGATGTTACTTTGACACGTACCACCTAACTAAGCATTGTTGCAGACCATGTACACGTTTACTTTACCCAAATTCCCCAGATCTCCCTCAAATCCAGCATCTGTAAGACAAACAAGTCTTAGAGGATCTTGGTGTCAGATACCACAGCTCATCTTCAGGGGTCTAGAGGAGTCCAGGCCTGACTGGTCAGAGCTGTTTTTGGCAACTAAACAATATTAGAAAGGTGGTCATGATATTGAGCCTGATTGGTATAAATAGCACTGGGTCCCTGTCTGTGACTTCACTAAACATGTTCCTGATGTGTTTATGGCCTGAATTGCTAGTTTGAAGACCTACTGAATACAAGATAATTTATATCTAGTAAATTACGAGTCTCATTAGAGTGAAAAGTAAACAAAAAACAGGATGCATTTTACTGTGTGACTCACAAGTTGCTGAGACGGACTAAGAAAACTTAGACTTTTCTTACTAATTAATAATGTCATGATGGCCAGTTTCATCTGGTCTATACAGTCTATGTGTCTTAATGTGCCCCACATTAAGATTTTGAAGATTGTGAATTACATGACTGCACACGATTGAGTAAAGTTATTAGAAAATAGATAACACGACCTTTAAGTCGTGTTATGTCCCTAGGCACCCTGACGGGCTTTTTTAAGGCAATGCACACTTTCCATGTTCAAAAAGGTGATGATGGAAAAGCATGCGTGCTTCCATGGTCCACACTCACTTGCTGCTTTGCCTGATTTTAACTTCAAGTATTTACCTATTGAAATGAAACACTGGCAATTCATAAACTCTGCTGCTGGGCTCCACCTTATTTTATAGCCTACATGCTGGTTTATGACATTTGTAGTATAGATTACACTGAGATGAACTATCAAGTCAAGCTACTTTGCATAGGAAGCTCAGACATATTTCCCATTGAAACAATCATGATGATAATCACAGATGTACCTCCAAGACTGCACTGCAGGCCCATTATAATGAACAAATGTTGGATTTTACTGGGAGTTATCTGGATCTCTGAATGAACCCTTAAAATGTATCCAGTCACTGCTGGTCATTGGATTTCTGTAAATAGAATTTTGTTCCATGCAGTTCTTCTAGCATTTCTCCTCGTTCTCTTTAAACAAACTGGATGATGCTGGTCAGCGGCGTCAGAACAATTTACAAGCAGTTCTGGACGCTTTCTGCTCGAAGCGCAGACTCCTCTGCAGGGCAAGCGTGCGTCTTTTTCATTGCATGTTCATTTAACCAGGCTTGATTTGTTTAGCTGAACAGCCAGCCAGCCAGACTGTCTATCTGCTCTGATTCAGTTGTTGATATGATGACTGAGGTTACTGAGTTTAAGACGTTATTTTGGCTCAGCCTGTCGGCGCTGCCCGCCTGCTGAGAACCCGGCTAGGTAGCGCGTGGGCGTGTGTACGAGCATGTGTGCGTGGCCACGTCTTTGTGTGTGACTTTGCACGAGTGCGTGCGTGTCTCACCAGTATTTGTCTGCGTCGCGTGCACGTTCCTTATTCGTGTGTGTGGGCGTATGCGTGGGCAGAGCGTTAAAGCTGACAGGGAGCAGGCAACCTGAGGACATATTTATAAGGTTTCTCTCTGTCGACGCTAACCACTGAATATTAACCTGGTGCTCTCTCAGCACCTTAAGCGGCAAAACACACAGAGCCCACATTTTCAAATTTTCCTTCTCATCTGAGTAATGCACTGATAAGTCTGTTATAAAGGAGGATTGCAGAAAGAAAATGGGAGGAGGGCGAGGTCAGACTGCGCTATTATTGCTGTCAGGTGATTTCATCATGATAAAGATATCATCCATCTTGTATCTAAATGGATGTAGATCCATGTAAGCCCTAATATGCGTTAGCTCAAGGCTTCATAATGTGCTGCACAAGGCTATAAACTCAGCAGTGCTCGGCCTGTCAACTAATTCCCATCTAATTCCATCTGATGTGTGTCAAAACGTACTCGCGCTAAATGATTACACAGTAAAAAGTGACGTTTTTGAACACTGACTGACACAGGTCAGTCATTTGGGAAACTAAAAGGAAAAAACACACGTTTTCAGCCTCAGAGGAAAAGAGCAGATGAGGAATTAGGTATACAAAGGGAAATTTGCGATGCCTGGACGCAGCACGTAGTGTTGAGTGAACACGGGTTATGTTGCTACTTTGTAATTCTCAGCAGAGACGGGGAGGAAAGAAATGACAGATTGCACCTGCATGCTGGTTAGGCATTAGTGAAACGGTTGAAAAAGACAAAATTGAAGGTTTGGCTTGTGTAACATTTTCCCTCCAAAGGGATCCTGTTCTTATGCTCCATTTACTGCCAGCCTGAGAAAACGAATACAAACCAGCTCTAACGCTGCCAGGAAAACGCTTCGACTTCAGTCTCAAGTCTAAGCAATGCATACTATAATTATCAAGGTGCTAACGCAACTTTGTGCTGCGATCAGTCTGATTCAACTCTCATATCACAGCTTGCGTTCATCTTTAACAACAAAGGGTAAATAAAAAATAAATGG